>NW_027045191.1:377714-648233 GCF_028017835.1 Emys orbicularis
GCTATTTCCACAGGTTTTCGAAAGAAGATGAGATTTTACAAAAGGTAATTCCCAGATTCTTTTCCTGCTCCTTAGATCACACATGACAGGTTGTTGCCTCCTTCATAGATTCATAGATTCTAGGACTGGAAGGGACCTCGAGAGGTCATTGAGTCCAGTCCCCTGCCCTCATGGCAGGACCAAATACTGTCTAGACCATCCCGGAGAGATATTTATCTAGCCTACTCTTAAATATCTCCAGAGATGGAGATTCCACAACCTCCCTAGGCAGTTTATTCCAGTGTTTACTGAACAAGTTTTCTCCCTCCTCCTTATGACACCCTTTTAGATACCTGAAAACTGCTATCATGTCCCCTCTCAGTCTTCTCTTTTCCAAACTAAACAAACCCAATTCTTTCAGCCTTCCTTCATAGGTCATGTTCTCAAGACCTTTAATCATTCTTGTTGCTCTTCTCTGGACCCTCTCCAATTTCTCCACATCTTCCTTGAAATGTGGTGGCCAGAACTGGACACAATACTCCAGTTGAGGCCTAACCAGCGCAGAGTAGAGCGCAAGAATGACTTCTTATGTCTTGCTCACAACACACCTGTTAATGCATCCCAGAAACATGTTTGCTTTTTTTGCAACAGCATCACACTGTTGACTCATATTTAGCTTGTGGTCCACTATAACGCCTAGATCCCTTTCTGCCATACTCCTTTCTAGACAGTCTCTTCCCATTCTGTATGTGTGAAACTGATTGTTCCTTCCTAAGTGGAGCACTTTGCATTTGTCTTTGTTAAACTTCATCCTGTTTACCTCAGACCATTTCTCCAATTTGTCCAGTTCATTTTGACCAGCCTCCCCGGCACACTCACTGCTGTGCGGGGCTGTAAGTGTGTCCATTGCTGGACAGCAGGAATTCCTGCCCATTTCCCTTCTGGCTGGAGCAGGATTGGAGTGTGTTTGTGTTAATGACATTGCTGTAGATTGTTGTTCGTTCCCCATCTTGACAATTCAGACAGTCCCTTTCCCATTCAGCCCCAAACATTTATCATCCAGGAGTAAGATCCCCAAATAATGAGACTGTCTTAACCAAACAAAGAGTAAATTAGGAGCAGGGGGCGTGTGAGCGCATAGGGGGTGGGGGGATATTTTCAAATTCTGAGCCCTTAGCGGGAAGTCTGATGCCCCCCCCATGATTGTTTGACCTAGGGATGTAAATAGTGGTTAAAACGATTAACCGGTTAGAATTATATCATTTAACTCGTTAACCGTTTTACCTCAGGTCTCTCCAGCGGGCCGGCACAGGGCAGCCGGGGCTGGGGTCCCACCGACCAGGTACGGCAGGGTCTGCTCCAGGCTGCCTTGGCTGCCGCAGACAGGGCTGGAGCCACTCCAGCGTGGCTCTGTCCGGGATCCTGCCTCCCCACTGGCGTGGGGCTGCCCCCCCCCAGCACACTGCGGCCGGGACTCCTCTGGCCCAGGGGGGCTGGCCGGTCGGCGGGGTTAACTGGCAAGGTCCGGTTAACCGGTAAGCAAACTAGTAAACCCAGTACTTCCTGGTTCACCTTTGATATCCCTGGTTTGACCATGTCTAGGAAAAAAGCTTCCCAGTGTCTGCTGGGCGGGGCAGCCCCTCCCAATCTCCTACCCCATGGGCTGGGGGAGCTGCCATTGTATCTGTGCCCATCCCCCTCCCTCCTCCTGCCCTCTGGCTCTGCCCTCCCCAGCCAGTCTCTGCTTCTTCCATAGTCTCCCTCCAGCCCCCCCACAGCCCCTCCCCCACATCCAGCCTTTTCTTCCCTTTATCGGACACTCAGAGCTTCCCTCTAGTCCAGCTCTGCTCCCCTGAGCCCCAGAATTCTCCCCCTGCCCCGATACCTGTGTGTTCCCCCAGCCTCCCTCCAGCGCCCCACATCCCCCGGCCCCATCCCGCCCCCTGCATCCCTGTTCCCCAATTCCTGCCCTCTCCCAGATCCCTGGTCACCCCCCTCCTACATCCCTGTTCCCCAATTCCTACCCCCTCCCACATCCCTGCTCACCCCCCTCCCACATCCCTGTTCCCCAATTCCTGCCCCCTCCCAGATCCCTGGTCACCCCCCTCCTACATCCCTGTTCCCCAATTCCTACCCCCTCCCACATCCCCGGTCACCCCCCTCCCACATCCCTGTTCCCCAATTCCTGCCCCCTTCCAGATCCCCGGTCACCCCCTCCCGCCCCCTACAACATTCCCCTTCCCCCTCCTGCCCCCTCCCACATCCCTGCTCACCCCGCTCCCACATCCCTGTTCCCCAATTCCTGCCCCTCCCAGATCCCTGGTCACCCCCCTCCTACATCCCTGTTCCCCAATTCCTACCCCCTCCCACATCCCCGGTCACCCCCCTCCCACATCCCTGTTCCACAATTCCTGCCCCCTCCCAGATCCCCGGTCACCCCCCTCCCGCCCCCTACCACATTCCCCTTCCCCCTCCTGCCCCCTCCCACATCCCTGCTCACCCCCCTCCCACATCCCTGTTCCCCAATTCCTGCCCCCTCCCAGATCCCTGGTCACCCCTCTCTTACATCCCTGTTCCCCAATTCCTACCCCCTCCCAAATCCCCGCTCACCCCCCTCCCACATCCCTGCTCACCCCCTACCACATCCCTGTTCCCCAATTCCTACCCCCTCCGACATCGCCGGTCACCCCCCTCCCTCCCCCTCCCACATCCCTGTTCCCCAATTTTTGTCCCCTCCCAGATCCCCGGTCATCCCCCTCCCGCCCCCTGCATCCCTGTTCCCCAATTCCTGCCCCCTCCCACAACCCCGGTCACCCCCCTCCCGCCCCCTACCACATTCCCCTTCCCCCTCCTGCCCCCTCCCACATCCCTGCTCACCCCCCTCCCACATCCCTGTTCCCCAATTCCTGCCCCCTCCCACATCCCCCGTCACTCCTCTCCCGCCCTGTCCCACATTACCCTTCCCCCTCCCCCTTCTTGCCCCCTCCCACATCCCTGGTCACCCCCCTCCTGCATCCCTGTTCCCCAATTCCTGCCCCCTCCCACAACCCTTCCCCCTCCCCCCGGCTCCCCACATGTCGCTGCCCCGCCCCCACCCCCTGCAAACCCTGGGCGCTGCTGCCGCTTCCCTCTGCCCGAGGCCGGCACTCGCAGCTCGCCCCGCTGGGAGCAGCCTGGGCCCCCCGCCCCGCACAGGCTGCACCGGGAGCAGCTCCCTGCGGGGGGCAGGTCTCCCCTTCTCCCCACATGGGGCACTGCCGGGGGGGCTCGGGGTCCCAGTCAGGGGGGCCGGGCCGGGGTCTCTGCCCGGGGAGAGTCTCGGTGGGGGGGGAGGCCGTGGGAATATCCCTCCCCCGCCTGCAGCCAGGGCTCGGGGGGCCCCAGCGGCAGCAGCCGAGGCCCGGGGGCGCTGGCAAGGCAGCGCCCGCAATTCACTCCTGCTGCTGGGCTGGGCCCCGGCTCGCTCCGCCCGGCGCCTCCTGGGCCCTGGCGAGCTGGAGTCGCTGGGTCTGGCCGGGGGGTCTGGCTCTTATTCATGTCTTGTGGCGTAACCCCCGGCCCTCAGCAGGGACGTGGGGCCAAGGGGTCCATGCCCAGGGGCCCAGGGATTTCAAAGGCGCCGGGCCGAGGGGATCGATCTGTGTTTTTAAATAAAAATGAAGATACAAAATGTCACTAGATCAGTCGATGCCACAACTTACGCCTAGTGGGTGACAGACCCCCCCGTCCCCCGCTTGTGCACACAGCCAGAGATGCCCCAAGGCCGACCAACAACCGTGGTCTGGTGCCACCCCACTACCCCGCCCACAGACCCATGGGGCTTCCCCCCACAAGCCCCCAGGCCCCAGTGTGGCCCACCACTCCACAATCCCCCACCGACTGTCCTCCTCGCCCCAAGCCAGGGTGCAGCCACCCCACCCAGCTGTGCCACCCGACAGCCCCTCCCCCCACAGCCCCCCACAGCCATGCTGTGTCCCCCGGGGGCAGCCATGCTGCTGCCCCTCACTACCTCCCAGCCCAACAGCCACAGCCATGCCATTGACCCAAGCCCCCGATCCAAGTCCCCTATAGCCTCTCCCTCCCCCAGGCCCCTCCCAGACCCAGGCCCCATCCGTACAACCCAATCGCCCCCTGCCAACAACCCCCCTCTCCTCTCCCACAGCACCGATCCATCCCCTACCCTCCCACACCACACAGACCCCTCCACCTCCGAGCTGTGCCACCCCCCCACCCCGAGCCAGACCACCAACCCCGTCAGACACCCTCCCCTGCTGGTGCACCAAGGTCTCCCCAAGACTGACAACAGCTATGAATTAAAACCCCACAGTGTTTGTTGGGGCTACTGGAGCCGTGGGACCTACCTGGAGATGCTGAAATCTCACTCTTGTCTCTCTCCTCCTGCCCCCATCCCCAAGCCAGGCACTGGGCAGTTCAGTGGTGAAGTGATGAACTGATGATCATCAGTTTGTTTTATGATGGGGGGAGGGGGGAGGTTTAAACTATTTCCCTGGATCAAGTCTCCCTTGGTGTAGTAAGTGAAGGCCCTGATAAAGGCTCAGGATGAGGCCTGAGGCCTGAACTAAAGTAATGGTCAAGACTTTGCTAACATAAAGCAAAGTTAAGCTGTGAGCAAGAGGCAGGCCCTGCTCACAGAAGCTGGCAAGGAAAGGGCTGATGTTGCATAAATATATATCCACTTAGCATAGTTACAGTATAAACATGGTACCAAGACACACTATACCGAAACATTCCACAGATAACATGGAACAGGCCGACCCATCCCAATGACAGGGGCAAAAGGGTAAAATGATGGATAGAGTTGTTTTGATCCAACCAACAGGTACAAGGTGCGAGGCGGCACTTTACTACGTAGGGAGGTTGTACCTTGCTACGTGGAGGGGTTGCACCTCAATACGTCAGGAGTGATATGTAACTTGTTTGTACCCGTGTATAAGAATGTATCCCTGGGGTGGTGTCTTTGTCCGGCCACGGGGGCAGTGGAAAGTCCCGCCACTGAGCCGGGTCCTTGCCAAGAGGCACTTTCTCGTAGTATGCCAGGTAGACTAAGTAATCTACGGGGAACTGCCATTGTGTCCGAGATCGCAATAAACCTAGTCAAAGTGACTTTGCATCTTACTAGACTCTGTGGTTATTGGGGGTTCTCTTCGGGTTTGCTGGGTCAGCTATCTGCGCAGAGCTGGGGCAGCACAAAGAGGGAATACATGCATGCAGCTGAGTGATATCAACACAGGAGAAAGCAGAGCACCACACCGGTAGCATCTGAAAACACTTGGCAGCTCAGTCACCATTTCAGCTAGAGCAGAGCTGGGCACTGGGCCACCCGGGGCCTTTAACACCACAGCCCTGGGGAGGGGGTGCTGAGATGGACCATCCAGTGAGGAACACAAGTCCTTCTACCCTCCACCACACCGTAGTTTGGAACTGCTGCTGACGGCTCCCCCCATCCATGGTAACTTTTATCCCCTCTGCCTCCCTCTATCTGGGGGTTTTCCCTTCTGCACCTACCTGGCAGGGCAGGCCGCCCCCCACCCCAGTCTGAACCCCTGAGCTTGTCCCAGTTTTGTCCCTCTGCCCATCCCTCCCCTCCGATTTCCCCCCTTCAGGGGGATTTTCCCTGCCTTTGATTGCAGGGAGCAGATTCTGATGGCGCGTGAGGGCAGCAACTTGCAGATGTTACTGAGCATGTGAGAAGAACATTAGAAGATAAGAACGGTCAGACTGGGTCAGACCAAAGGTCCATCTAGCCCAGTGTCCTGTCTGCTGACAGCGGCCAGTGCCAGGTGCCCCAGAGGGAATGAACAGAAAGGAATCATCCAGTGACCCATCCCCTGTCCCCCATTCCCAGCTTCTGACAGACAGAGGTTAGGGACACCATCCCTGCCCATCCCAGCTAACAGCCATTGATGGACCTGGCCTCCATGAACCCATCTAGTTCCCCTTTGACCACAGGACCCTGCTCAGGATCAGTGAAGTTGCAAGTTCTAATAGGAAACAGCTTCTGATACAAGGGCAGCTCCTCTTCCTACTCCCCTCCCATGGGGATGAGCAGCCCCCCCAACTGCCACTCTGCCCCAGCCTCCTTCAACCCATTGCCCCCTTCAGCCTCCCCCCAAATGTCCCCTTCCCCCCATCGCCCCCTTCAGCCTCCTCCAACTGCCCCCCATCGCCCCGTTCAGCCTCCCCCAACTGTTCCCTTCCCCTCACCGCACCTGGTCACCTTCAGCCCCCCGTTACCCTCTTCAGCCTCCGGCAACTTCCCCCCACTGCACTGGCTCCACCACTCTCAGGTTCCCTTCCCCCCAACCATCTGCTTCCTTGCCATGGGTAAGAGGGGCAGAAAATGCTTTTGAAAAAACCTTTTGCAAAGTAAAAATAAAACAAACCAAACAACCCCCTCCCTTGCTGTGTGCTGGGTGCCCAGTTGTTTGCTTGTGTGTGTGTGTGGGGGGGGGAGGGTGTTGTTCTGAGCACACTCAGTTCAGGGAAGGGGTGGAGTTGGCCAAAGGGGCAGGTGGAATCTTTAGCAGAGAATTCCTTTCTCCATTCTGTTAGCTAAGCATTGCTGTTAAATGTCAGCCGACGAATGCAGCATTTGAAGCAATCTGACTCTAAATCCCCTGCCCTCTCGGTTGCTGCAGTTCTCACACCCTCTGCTCTTGTGATGTCACCACATGACATGGTGTCTTATTCCCATAGTGTCTTATATATTAGCCAGGACCATAGTTTATAAGGTAAAAACTGAAGCATAACTCCTTCCCTTCCCCGTTTTGACTTAGGAAAAATAAATCCTGTCCCCTCCCCCAGCCCCAGCCCAGCCCCACCAGAGCTGCTGCGGCCAGGAGACAGGTGCTCTCTCACCTGGCCCTGAGCTGCTGTGGTGAGAGAGGGCTGGGGGGAGTCCTCTCTCCCTCGGGCAACCTGCTGCCCAAACCCCTCATTCCGAGCCCCAGCCCAGAGCCTGCATCCCCAGCCGGAGCCCTCACCCCCCTGCACCCCAACCCTCTGCTCCAGCCCTGAGCCCCTCATTCCCAGCCCTACCGCAGAGCCCACACCCCCAGCCGGAGCCCCCCCCCCTGCAACACAACCCTCTGCCCTAGCCCAGAGCCCCTCATTCCTAGCCTCATCCCAAAGCCCGCTCCCCCAGTCAGAGCCCTCACCCCCTGCACCCCAACCCTCTGCCCTAGCCCTGAGCCCCTCATTCCCAGCCCCACCCCAGAGCCCACACCCCAACCCTCTGCCCCACTTCAGCCCCCTCCCACACTCTGAACCCTTCAGCCTCACCCCTGCCACACACCGTCCATGTGCAGAATGAATTTTGTGATGTGCAGCAATATACAGGTGATGTGTCACATAACAAAATTGCACATATTGGTGCACATCACAAAATTCATTCCGCACACAGACATACAAAATGTGAGGAAACACTGCTCCTGACTTTCAACCTATCTGAGACATCTTGAATTTCATACAGTGACTGATCAGAATAAAGTGCTCTCAAGTGAGCTACAGACCAACAGTGGTTCATAGGAATTATTCAGCAAGTATTTTAGAAGACCTAGACCATTAGAGGAAATCATGACCTGCTAAGAGACAATTAATGGAGAGAAGCAGCAAGATTAATCCTATACATTGGATTGGTTGTGACTTATTTGCCTGATTTGAAAAGAGGCCAAAAGGACCTGAGTCTCCTCGCTGGCGATAGCCCCCTGCTCGGCCAATCAGCACTGAGACTCTGAGGGGCGGGAGGCTGAGAGGTCTCACCAGATGTCCCAAAGGACGGCCCAGGTCACCATCAGAGGGGATCACTCTCAGACCCAGCCTCACCTCTTTGTGAGGACCTCCCGCAATGAGAGCACCCCCCACCCCATCCACACTCCACACACACACCCCTTCTTGGTAGAGGGAGGGAAGCCGGGGAAAGGGGAAAAAGAAGCAAGAGAAGAGGAGAAAGGAGGGAGGAAAGAAGAAAAGGGAAACCAAAAAGGATAAACCCCAATGTCCCCAGGGATTCTAAGCGTCAAAGTCCTAGGCAGGAAATCAAATTCGGCCACCTTAAGCCAGTGTTTTCTGGGCCTAGAATGCTGCCTGCACCAGGGGGATCAGACTGAACAGGTTCCAAACCTCTCTGGGCCTCTTACCTTGGAAAAGGGAAGTTTGTTTTCGGTACAATCAGTGGTAGGAAAGGAGAAAACTCCACAGAGGTTCCTCCCCATGCTCACATCCGTGAATCCTAATTCTCTCTCAGTCCTCGAGGAGAGACCTCGTGAAGGAGATTTGCGGCAGCAAAGCCGGGGGGGTCTCAGAGACTGGCCTGGCCCTGCACCTCTGTCCTCCACGGCTGATGTCAGGGTCTCTCTGTGAGATCACCCCCTCCCCACCACCTTTGTCCAATAGGCCGAGTTCCTGCAACAGGCCTTTGTGATGTCACTGCCACCCCCACCCCTCCCCTCCAAGCTGATGTCCTGCCCCTGGCCAGCCTCATTGGGTGTTTGTTTCCCCTGGATCTAGGGTTGCCAACTTGCTGGCCCAACAAAACTGACCACCCTTGTCCCGCCCCGTCAAGGATGGAATGCAAGGCTGAGTTCACTCACCAACCCCCTGAAACATGTCAGTGCCCCAGAGAAAACCGGACCCCTGCTATTGGAACGAAATGCTGGAGATCTGAATGGGAAAGGGACTGTCTGAATTGTCAAGATGGGGAACGAACAACAATCTACAGCAATGTCATTAACACAAACACACTCCAATCCTGCTCCAGCCGGAAGGGAAATGGGCAGGAATTCCTGCTGTCCAGCAATGGACACACTTACAGCCCCACACAGCAGTGAGTGGGCCGGGGAGGCTGGTCTGAGCAAACAATGTGAAGTGATAATTCACTAAGAGAATCATAGTGTAGGGAAGCCAGTGGCCATCAGGTAGCTGTGGCTGAGGGGTTAAGGTGCTGGACTAGAAATCCCTTGGGGCTTCCCACGTAGATTTGAATCTCCGTGCCAACTCCGGAAGCATTGAACTGTTGTCATTGCTGTAGTCTCAGTGCTGGCGCATCCCTAGTGCCAACTGGAGGTAGATCTGGTCTCACTCTCAGGCTGTCTACACTTAAAATGCTCCTGTAGTACTTTGGAGTAGACAGTTGCTACAGTGACTGGTGAGGTTTTCCTATTGCTCTAGCTGCACTGACAGAACACAGAGACTGAATTCCCACCCCACCTGCATGGGAGCTCTCAGCAGTTTAATTGTTCTGCAGCCAGCTTCCCATTAGAAATGCTGTTGTGGGACATTCCCAGACCTGGACATCTACCAAGGACAGAATTTGAAGAGCAAACCTGGCTCCTCCCACCAGGAGGGATTGGAGTGTTTTGTCCCTTGTGACGGGTTGGATCACAGAAAGCCCCTTGGGAGCTGCCAACCGATGTGCCAAGACTACTTCTGCCCCTGCTTTCCTGCCCTGGCAGCTCAGGACCCCAGAACCCTGTCTTGTTGAGCCAGACACGCCCGTCTGCTCCAACACAGACCCAGGGTCTGAATTACTTGCCCAAAGCTGCAGGCTTAACCTGAAAGCAGCTCACAGAAGCTCAGGTTCAGCTGTTTGTCCTCTGTGACCCTAAATCCTTTTCATAGTCCCTGCTTTCCAGGCTACGGTTCCCTAGGCTCTAGGTGTGGCCACCAGCCTCCGTTCCCAGCTATAGGGCCTGGCTTTTGGCTGTATTAAACTGCATTTGTTTTACTAATCCCATTTTATCAAACTATCCAGGCTGCTCTGAACAACTGCCCCATCATTAGCATTATTTACCACTCCTCCAAGCTGTGTTAGCCACAGACTTTATCAGCAGTGATTTTATATTTACTTCCAGATGGTTAATTACAAAGTTGAATAGTGAGGGGGCTACAGCCAGTCCCTGTGGTGCCTCGTTAACAGCTCCCCCATTCAGTGATGATGCCCCATGGACAGGTACAAGGTCAGACTCGGGGTCACCCATCAGGGGAAGGGGAGCAGGGGGATTATTTTACTACTGTTTTATAATGCACCTATTTTTTTTATTCACAGGCTCCACCTACAGTGCCTGTCACTCTTGTACCTGGGCCCTTCTGGGACAATTCTCGTCTCATTTACACTGGAGCCAATCCAAAGTGAATCCAGGCCATCCCTCCCAGCCTGCCCATGACTGCTGTCTGTGGAGATCTAGCCCAGGGAACAGCCTCACTCCTCCATGGTTGGGCTGGTTCCCTGATTTTTTTGCTTTTGTGGAAACACTTCCAATGGCCTTTCCCCTTCCCCGTCCTGCACATGCTGCCCTGGTTGGGCAGATCCCATCTGTCCAGGGCTTGCCCCTGTCACCTCCACCTTTCCACTCGGGATTTAGAGTAATCCAACAAATCCCCTTCTTTTATTAGCATTGTGTACAGGCCCCACTCAGGGACCAGCCCCATTGTGCCAGGTGCCGTCCACATACAGAACAAACAGACACTCTCTGTCCCACAGAGCTGCAATCTGCCTGCTTCCCGTCTCCCGGCAGGAACCGCCCTTTGCTGCGGCTTGGACCTGCTTCCACTGCTCCCTGGGGGATTGGCAGTTTCACTGGCTCAGGCTGCGTTGCCCCTTGCTGCCTCATCCGAGCCAGCTCAGACACCGTCTAGGGCTCTTCTGAAAGGTCTTTGTGTAAAATCCCAATGCAAGCATCCGCTTCTCCCCGAGACGCTCCCCACGGCCACGGGAGACAGAGCTCGCCCCCTCCCCCCGCGCGGGGATTGTGGCTGGGTCAGTCTGGGCCCCCGAGAGCGAGATGTCAACACTTGGCTTCAGCGCCAAAGGGTTTGACCCGAGCCCCGCTCCAGCCGCAGCTCCAGAGCCAGGACAAGCGAGGGCACGTTGGGGGGGAGGTGTTACAGGTGCTGCCGGCGACCTTTACATCCAAAGCCATCTGTCCTCATGGCACTGGCCTCTCCTTGCACCCCACACAATGCTCCTGAAACCGGATTAGTAAATGGAACGAATTTCCATTTAGACAGAACCAAGGGCTTAGACCTCAACTGCCTTCAGTGAAGATAACAACTCTTAATTGTTCACCTCAGGGTGGACTGATTTAAATTAAAGCCTTTAATCACCATGCAGAAAACCTTGCTTTGAATCCTCTACTGGAATTGTGTTTGGCATTCGTACTTCAGTCATTTTCCTAAAGACGGGGTAACTTTCCTTGGTGGGGAACCATCACAATGTCGATTTACGACTAAATATAATCTGGACATGAAATGTGCTGCTTTGTTTGTTTGCTAAGCAGGAGGATACGTCCTTCCTCGGATACGAAATCCTTTCAGCCGGCACCAGCCAGAAAACAAGTAGGCAAACATTTGACAGAACAGACAGAGAAACCTCACTGACAGACACCCGCATGGACGCTGTCTACATGCATGTGTGAACCAGCAGGGAGCTCTGACTGAAAAGTTCCCTCTTTAGCTGGGCATCTCCGGGGAATGGTGACTATTTTCTGCTTCCGCTCTGCGATTGGAGTCCAACCATGTGCCTAGGTTACAAAGAAGAGAAAAGCATTTCAGTCATTAAAAACTGAACAGAAAACCTGACCCTGCCAGGGAGAGTAACCCACACATTCACCTGGGATCTTACTGTCAGGGCACTACAGAATGGAAGTGCTGAGGAGAATAATGCACTCCCCAGAGTCTGTCCTGGTCCAACCGTGAAAAGACCTTTTAGTCTTACCTCACCAGAGCCAGACCATAGGAAAGGACCAGTTCATGCGGTCTCATGTTGCCAGAGGTATCCAGGATTTACAGCCAATCAGATCTGCAGTGCAATCCACAGCTAAAGGCATTCTGTGTCCAGGCCTATGTAAGCGGGGGAATGGTCCCGCTATCGTGGGGACCTTTCCTGGCTCATACACTACCCCTGTGGAATTGGCTGGCGAAAGGATCAGAGTCCTCGCTCCCACTCCCTTCACCCAGAGGCCCGCCTGACTCCAGGACACCCCTTCTACTCTCGTGTGGCAGAGTCCTCGTAACCCAGACAAGGCTGGGCCCAGGATTCCTGGGGCTCGACCCCCAATCTGGTTGTTGTACTTAGGACAGGGCTCGGGTGTCTCCACTCCGGGGTACTCTCTCTGCTCCGGACGCTTCCCTGACCCATTGATCATCGCATATAGTTCAAAGCAAACACAAGTTATTAAACAGCAAGTCATTAAAAACAAGGAGAAACTGGGGAAGGTGAAAGGAAAAGCCGTCACCCCGCTCTGTGGCACGGGGGACCCCAAACAGCTGTGGCAGTTCACAGTCTGTTCCTCACACGTCCCAGGCCCCTGGCCAGGCCCTGGCTGTGCTGCAGGGACGCTGCGGGTCGGACACTCGCTCTGGCGGTGGCCACACGCCCTCAGTGTCTAGGTGGCAGGGCCCCTCCCCCCCCCGCGGGGGTTACAATACCCCTCCCAGTGCGGCCTGCAAGGCCTCTTGACTGGTGGGGTCTCCCTGTACTGGGCCCGCTGCCGAGGAACCCCCACACTCTGCCCAGCTGCTCCCCGCACCAGGCTCCAGAGGGCTCCAGGCCCAGCCCCACTCTGCCCCCACACAGCTGCTGCTGCTCTGCCCCCCACGCGACTCCCTGGGCCGCTCCTCTCCCCTCAGCTCAGCCCTGCTCAGGCAGCTCCAGCTCCCCCGGCCTCCTGACTGCCCCAACACACACAGTCACACTCACCTCCACTGCGCCCACAAACTTCCACCCACCACCACCCCACCCACACATTCACCTCCACTGCCCGCACAAACTTCCACCCACCCCCACCCACACACTCACCTCCACTGCCCCCACAAACTTCCACCTACCCCCACCCACACACTCACCTCCACTGCCCCCACAAACTTCCACCCACACAAACCCCCCCACACACACTCACCTCCACTGCCCCCACAAACTTCCACCCACGGCCACCCCACCCACACACTCACCTCCACTGCCCCCCACAAACTTCCACCCACACCCACCCCAACCCACACTCACCTCCACTGCCCCCACAAACTTACACCCCCCCACACACACACACTCACCTCCACTGCCCGCACAAACTTCCACCCACCCCCACCCACACACTCACCTCCACTGCCCCCACAAACTTCCACCCACCCCCACCCCACCCACACACTCACCTCCACTGCCCCCACAAACTTCCACCCACACCCCCCCCAACTCACACTCACCTCCACTGCCCCCATAAACTTCCACCTACCCCCACCCACACACTCACCTCCACTGCCCCCACAAACTTCCACCCACACAAACCCCCCCACACACACTCACCACCACTGCCCCCACAAACTTCCACCCCACCCCCCACCCACACACTCACCTCCATTGTGCCCCATAAACTTCCACCCACACACACACACTCCTCCCCCACCCTCCAACACACCCATACATACTCTCCCCCAACACACACACTCCACTCGCCCCACAACCTCCCTCCCCCATGCACACACACAAAATGTCACTTTTACCGTACACTGGGAATCTGCACGAAGTTTTGTTTAAATTGTAGGATTCTTTTAGTAAAATCAGTTTCTCCCCTTGCAAGCCATTTCTGAACATTTGTGTGCATTTATAGTAAAGCTACTTAACTGTGGTCAGTGTATCAAACAATTGTGATTAACACAAAAACCATAAAGACGGAATTAATTTTTAAGAAATGGAAAGGACAAAACTCAGAAAATACTAAATTCGAAAATCCCCAATAATAAAAGAGATTTCATAGGGCCCTACATAGGTGTGTACCTTCTTCCTAAACAACTCCCGGGGGTGGGGATGGGCTCAGGGCTCCAGGCTTGATCGATGGAGGGGGAAGCTCTGGGTTTGGGGCTCTGGTCTCCCACAACTGGGTAGAGACTCCAGGATCCGGGCTATAGCACCCAGGGCGGAGGCGGGGAGGGAGGACTCCGGGCTTGTGTCCAGGCTCAAGCCACCAAGAGAGATGAAGGGAAGAGACCTGGTCTTCGGCTGCCATGGGGGGGAGATCAGGGCTCCAAGCTTCAGCCGCTGGGGAGGTGGAAGGGAGTGGGGGCTCTGGGCTCTGCGATTCATCCACAGGAGGGCAGGGAGGGAGGTGGGGGCTCTGGACTTCAGCCACAAGAGGGGTGAGGGGGTCAGTGCTCCGGGCTTCAGCCACTGGGGTGATAGCCCCTCCTCCAATGCACTGGCCCCCAGACCCTCTCACCTGCTCCACCAGAGTGAAACCCAGTCCAGCACGTCCCGCTGCAGCTCGCAGACCCCTCAGTACAGCCCCACCTTCACCTGGTCCTGCTCAGGGCAGCTGTCAGGCTCCTGGAATTCAAGTTTGTAAACTACTTTGTGACTCCCCAGGTACAATGTGATATATTCTGTACATGCAAAGTATCAGTCCTTTGTGCAGCCCCTCCGAGAAATCAAAATTCCTAGAGATTTTGGCCGAGTCTCCCAGTGTTGCTAATGGTACCAGCCTCTGTCTGAATGTCTATGTGTGTGTGTGTGTGTGTATGCATAAGTTTATTGTGATGTCATGTGTGACAAGAGCAAAGACCGTTCTGGTTCAGCATTCTTGCCCTGCCTTCAGTCTGCCAACTTGCTTGGTTGACAATGGCTGGTGAACCCAGGACCTGATAGACGTGTACTATCCATCTGTCAACAACTTCTTGAATCAGCTATTTCCACAGGTTTTCGAAAGAAGATGAGATTTTACAAAAGGTAATTCCCAGATTCTTTTCCTGCTCCTTAGATCACACATGACAGGTTGTTGCCTCCTTCATAGATTCATAGATTCTAGGACTGGAAGGGACCTCGAGAGGTCATTGAGTCCAGTCCCCTGCCCTCATGGCAGGACCAAATACTGTCTAGACCATCCCGGAGAGATATTTATCTAGCCTACTCTTAAATATCTCCAGAGATGGAGATTCCACAACCTCCCTAGGCAGTTTATTCCAGTGTTTACTGAACAAGTTTTCTCCCTCCTCCTTATGACACCCTTTTAGATACCTGAAAACTGCTATCATGTCCCCTCTCAGTCTTCTCTTTTCCAAACTAAACAAACCCAATTCTTTCAGCCTTCCTTCATAGGTCATGTTCTCAAGACCTTTAATCATTCTTGTTGCTCTTCTCTGGACCCTCTCCAATTTCTCCACATCTTCCTTGAAATGTGGTGGCCAGAACTGGACACAATACTCCAGTTGAGGCCTAACCAGCGCAGAGTAGAGCGCAAGAATGACTTCTTATGTCTTGCTCACAACACACCTGTTAATGCATCCCAGAAACATGTTTGCTTTTTTTGCAACAGCATCACACTGTTGACTCATATTTAGCTTGTGGTCCACTATAACGCCTAGATCCCTTTCTGCCATACTCCTTTCTAGACAGTCTCTTCCCATTCTGTATGTGTGAAACTGATTGTTCCTTCCTAAGTGGAGCACTTTGCATTTGTCTTTGTTAAACTTCATCCTGTTTACCTCAGACCATTTCTCCAATTTGTCCAGTTCATTTTGACCAGCCTCCCCGGCACACTCACTGCTGTGCGGGGCTGTAAGTGTGTCCATTGCTGGACAGCAGGAATTCCTGCCCATTTCCCTTCTGGCTGGAGCAGGATTGGAGTGTGTTTGTGTTAATGACATTGCTGTAGATTGTTGTTCGTTCCCCATCTTGACAATTCAGACAGTCCCTTTCCCATTCAGCCCCAAACATTTATCATCCAGGAGTAAGATCCCCAAATAATGAGACTGTCTTAACCAAACAAAGAGTAAATTAGGAGCAGGGGGCGTGTGAGCGCATAGGGGGTGGGGGGATATTTTCAAATTCTGAGCCCTTAGCGGGAAGTCTGATGCCCCCCCCCATGATTGTTTGACCTAGGGATGTAAATAGTGGTTAAAACGATTAACCGGTTAGAATTATATCATTTAACTCGTTAACCGTTTTACCTCAGGTCTCTCCAGCGGGCCGGCACAGGGCAGCCGGGGCTGGGGTCCCACCGACCAGGTACGGCAGGGTCTGCTCCAGGCTGCCTTGGCTGCCGCAGACAGGGCTGGAGCCACTCCAGCGTGGCTCTGTCCGGGATCCTGCCTCCCCACTGGCGTGGGGCTGCCCCCCCCCAGCACACTGCGGCCGGGACTCCTCTGGCCCAGGGGGGCTGGCCGGTCGGCGGGGTTAACTGGCAAGGTCCGGTTAACCGGTAAGCAAACTAGTAAACCCAGTACTTCCTGGTTCACCTTTGATATCCCTGGTTTGACCATGTCTAGGAAAAAAGCTTCCCAGTGTCTGCTGGGCGGGGCAGCCCCTCCCAATCTCCTACCCCATGGGCTGGGGGAGCTGCCATTGTATCTGTGCCCATCCCCCTCCCTCCTCCTGCCCTCTGGCTCTGCCCTCCCCAGCCAGTCTCTGCTTCTTCCATAGTCTCCCTCCAGCCCCCCCACAGCCCCTCCCCCACATCCAGCCTTTTCTTCCCTTTATCGGACACTCAGAGCTTCCCTCTAGTCCAGCTCTGCTCCCCTGAGCCCCAGAATTCTCCCCCTGCCCCGATACCTGTGTGTTCCCCCAGCCTCCCTCCAGCGCCCCACATCCCCCGGCCCCATCCCGCCCCCTGCATCCCTGTTCCCCAATTCCTGCCCTCTCCCAGATCCCTGGTCACCCCCCTCCTACATCCCTGTTCCCCAATTCCTACCCCCTCCCACATCCCTGCTCACCCCCCTCCCACATCCCTGTTCCCCAATTCCTGCCCCCTCCCAGATCCCTGGTCACCCCCCTCCTACATCCCTGTTCCCCAATTCCTACCCCCTCCCACATCCCCGGTCACCCCCCTCCCACATCCCTGTTCCCCAATTCCTGCCCCCTTCCAGATCCCCGGTCACCCCCTCCCGCCCCCTACAACATTCCCCTTCCCCCTCCTGCCCCCTCCCACATCCCTGCTCACCCCGCTCCCACATCCCTGTTCCCCAATTCCTGCCCCTCCCAGATCCCTGGTCACCCCCCTCCTACATCCCTGTTCCCCAATTCCTACCCCCTCCCACATCCCCGGTCACCCCCCTCCCACATCCCTGTTCCACAATTCCTGCCCCCTCCCAGATCCCCGGTCACCCCCCTCCCGCCCCCTACCACATTCCCCTTCCCCCTCCTGCCCCCTCCCACATCCCTGCTCACCCCCCTCCCACATCCCTGTTCCCCAATTCCTGCCCCCTCCCAGATCCCTGGTCACCCCTCTCTTACATCCCTGTTCCCCAATTCCTACCCCCTCCCAAATCCCCGCTCACCCCCCTCCCACATCCCTGCTCACCCCCTACCACATCCCTGTTCCCCAATTCCTACCCCCTCCGACATCGCCGGTCACCCCCCTCCCTCCCCCTCCCACATCCCTGTTCCCCAATTTTTGTCCCCTCCCAGATCCCCGGTCATCCCCCTCCCGCCCCCTGCATCCCTGTTCCCCAATTCCTGCCCCCTCCCACAACCCCGGTCACCCCCCTCCCGCCCCCTACCACATTCCCCTTCCCCCTCCTGCCCCCTCCCACATCCCTGCTCACCCCCCTCCCACATCCCTGTTCCCCAATTCCTGCCCCCTCCCACATCCCCCGTCACTCCTCTCCCGCCCTGTCCCACATTACCCTTCCCCCTCCCCCTTCTTGCCCCCTCCCACATCCCTGGTCACCCCCCTCCTGCATCCCTGTTCCCCAATTCCTGCCCCCTCCCACAACCCTTCCCCCTCCCCCCGGCTCCCCACATGTCGCTGCCCCGCCCCCACCCCCTGCAAACCCTGGGCGCTGCTGCCGCTTCCCTCTGCCCGAGGCCGGCACTCGCAGCTCGCCCCGCTGGGAGCAGCCTGGGCCCCCCGCCCCGCACAGGCTGCACCGGGAGCAGCTCCCTGCGGGGGGCAGGTCTCCCCTTCTCCCCACATGGGGCACTGCCGGGGGGGCTCGGGGTCCCAGTCAGGGGGGCCGGGCCGGGGTCTCTGCCCGGGGAGAGTCTCGGTGGGGGGGGAGGCCGTGGGAATATCCCTCCCCCGCCTGCAGCCAGGGCTCGGGGGGCCCCAGCGGCAGCAGCCGAGGCCCGGGGGCGCTGGCAAGGCAGCGCCCGCAATTCACTCCTGCTGCTGGGCTGGGCCCCGGCTCGCTCCGCCCGGCGCCTCCTGGGCCCTGGCGAGCTGGAGTCGCTGGGTCTGGCCGGGGGGTCTGGCTCTTATTCATGTCTTGTGGCGTAACCCCCGGCCCTCAGCAGGGACGTGGGGCCAAGGGGTCCATGCCCAGGGGCCCAGGGATTTCAAAGGCGCCGGGCCGAGGGGATCGATCTGTGTTTTTAAATAAAAATGAAGATACAAAATGTCACTAGATCAGTCGATGCCACAACTTACGCCTAGTGGGTGACAGACCCCCCCGTCCCCCGCTTGTGCACACAGCCAGAGATGCCCCAAGGCCGACCAACAACCGTGGTCTGGTGCCACCCCACTACCCCGCCCACAGACCCATGGGGCTTCCCCCCACAAGCCCCCAGGCCCCAGTGTGGCCCACCACTCCACAATCCCCCACCGACTGTCCTCCTCGCCCCAAGCCAGGGTGCAGCCACCCCACCCAGCTGTGCCACCCGACAGCCCCTCCCCCCACAGCCCCCCACAGCCATGCTGTGTCCCCCGGGGGCAGCCATGCTGCTGCCCCTCACTACCTCCCAGCCCAACAGCCACAGCCATGCCATTGACCCAAGCCCCCGATCCAAGTCCCCTATAGCCTCTCCCTCCCCCAGGCCCTCCCAGACCCAGGCCCCATCCGTACAACCCAATTGCCCCCTGCCAACAACCCCCCTCTCCTCTCCCACAGCACCGATCCATCCCCTACCCTCCCACACCACACAGACCCCTCCACCTCCCAGCTGTGCCACCCCCCCACCCCGAGCCAGACCACCAACCACGTCAGACAGCCTCCCCTGCTGGTGCACCAAGGTCTCCCCAAGACTGACAACAGCTATGAATTAAAACCCCACAGTGTTTGTTGGGGCTACTGGAGCCGTGGGACCTACCTGGAGATGCTGAAATCTCACTCTTGTCTCTCTCCTCCTGCCCCCATCCCCAAGCCAGGCACTGGGCAGTTCAGTGGTGAAGTGATGAACTGATGATCATCAGTTTGTTTTATGATGGGGGGAGGGGGGAGGTTTAAACTATTTCCCTGGATCAAGTCTCCCTTGGTGTAGTAAGTGAAGGCCCTGATAAAGGCTCAGGATGAGGCCTGAGGCCTGAACTAAAGTAATGGTCAAGACTTTGCTAACATAAAGCAAAGTTAAGCTGTGAGCAAGAGGCAGGCCCTGCTCACAGAAGCTGGCAAGGAAAGGGCTGATGTTGCATAAATATATATCCACTTAGCATAGTTACAGTATAAACATGGTACCAAGACACACTATACCGAAACATTCCACAGATAACATGGAACAGGCCGACCCATCCCAATGACAGGGGCAAAAGGGTAAAATGATGGATAGAGTTGTTTTGATCCAACCAACAGGTACAAGGTGCGAGGCGGCACTTTACTACGTAGGGAGGTTGTACCTTGCTACGTGGAGGGGTTGCACCTCAATACGTCAGGAGTGATATGTAACTTGTTTGTACCCGTGTATAAGAATGTATCCCTGGGGTGGTGTCTTTGTCCGGCCACGGGGGCAGTGGAAAGTCCCGCCACTGAGCCGGGTCCTTGCCAAGAGGCACTTTCTCGTAGTATGCCAGGTAGACTAAGTAATCTACGGGGAACTGCCATTGTGTCCGAGATCGCAATAAACCTAGTCAAAGTGACTTTGCATCTTACTAGACTCTGTGGTTATTGGGGGTTCTCTTCGGGTTTGCTGGGTCAGCTATCTGCGCAGAGCTGGGGCAGCACAAAGAGGGAATACATGCATGCAGCTGAGTGATATCAACACAGGAGAAAGCAGAGCACCACACCGGTAGCATCTGAAAACACTTGGCAGCTCAGTCACCATTTCAGCTAGAGCAGAGCTGGGCACTGGGCCACCCGGGGCCTTTAACACCACAGCCCTGGGGAGGGGGTGCTGAGATGGACCATCCAGTGAGGAACACAAGTCCTTCTACCCTCCACCACACCGTAGTTTGGAACTGCTGCTGACGGCTCCCCCCATCCATGGTAACTTTTATCCCCTCTGCCTCCCTCTATCTGGGGGTTTTCCCTTCTGCACCTACCTGGCAGGGCAGGCCGCCCCCCACCCCAGTCTGAACCCCTGAGCTTGTCCCAGTTTTGTCCCTCTGCCCATCCCTCCCCTCCGATTTCCCCCCTTCAGGGGGATTTTCCCTGCCTTTGATTGCAGGGAGCAGATTCTGATGGCGCGTGAGGGCAGCAACTTGCAGATGTTACTGAGCATGTGAGAAGAACATTAGAAGATAAGAACGGTCAGACTGGGTCAGACCAAAGGTCCATCTAGCCCAGTGTCCTGTCTGCTGACAGCGGCCAGTGCCAGGTGCCCCAGAGGGAATGAACAGAAAGGAATCATCCAGTGACCCATCCCCTGTCCCCCATTCCCAGCTTCTGACAGACAGAGGTTAGGGACACCATCCCTGCCCATCCCAGCTAACAGCCATTGATGGACCTGGCCTCCATGAACCCATCTAGTTCCCCTTTGACCACAGGACCCTGCTCAGGATCAGTGAAGTTGCAAGTTCTAATAGGAAACAGCTTCTGATACAAGGGCAGCTCCTCTTCCTACTCCCCTCCCATGGGGATGAGCAGCCCCCCCAACTGCCACTCTGCCCCAGCCTCCTTCAACCCATTGCCCCCTTCAGCCTCCCCCCAAATGTCCCCTTCCCCCCATCGCCCCCTTCAGCCTCCTCCAACTGCCCCCCATCGCCCCGTTCAGCCTCCCCCAACTGTTCCCTTCCCCTCACCGCACCTGGTCACCTTCAGCCCCCCGTTACCCTCTTCAGCCTCCGGCAACTTCCCCCCACTGCACTGGCTCCACCACTCTCAGGTTCCCTTCCCCCCAACCATCTGCTTCCTTGCCATGGGTAAGAGGGGCAGAAAATGCTTTTGAAAAAACCTTTTGCAAAGTAAAAATAAAACAAACCAAACAACCCCCTCCCTTGCTGTGTGCTGGGTGCCCAGTTGTTTGCTTGTGTGTGTGTGTGTGGGGGGGAGGGTGTTGTTCTGAGCACACTCAGTTCAGGGAAGGGGTGGAGTTGGCCAAAGGGGCAGGTGGAATCTTTAGCAGAGAATTCCTTTCTCCATTCTGTTAGCTAAGCATTGCTGTTAAATGTCAGCCGACGAATGCAGCATTTGAAGCAATCTGACTCTAAATCCCCTGCCCTCTCGGTTGCTGCAGTTCTCACACCCTCTATCAGCTCCTGGGATCACCAGCCATTGTCAACCAAGCAAGTTGGCAGACTGAAGGCAGGGCAAGAATGCTGAACCAGAACAGTCTTTGCTCTTGTCACACATGACATCACAATAAACTTATGCATACACACACACACACACACACACACATAGACATTCAGACAGAGGCTGGTACCATTAGCAACACTGAGAGACTTGGCCAAAATCTCTGGGAATTTTGATTTCTGGGAGGGGCTGCACAAAGGACTGATACTTTGCATGTACAGAGTATATCACATTGTACCTGGGGAGTCACAAAGTAATTTACAAACTTGACTTGAAGGAGCCTGACAGCTGCCCTGAGCAGGACCAGGTGAAGGTGGGGCTGTACTGAGGGGTCTGCGAGCTGCAGCGGGACGTGCTGGACTGGGTTTCACTCTGGTGGAGCAGGTGAGAGGGTCTGGGGGCCAGTGCATTGGAGGAGGGGCTATCACCCCAGTGGCTGAAGCCCGGAGCACTGACCCCCTCACCCCTCTTGTGGCTGAAGTCCAGAGCCCCAACATCCCTCCCTGCCCTCCTGTGGATGAGTCACAGAGCCCAGACCCCCCCACTCCCCTCCACCTCCCCAGCGGCTGAAGCTTGGAGCCCTGATCCCCCCCCATGGCAGCCGAAGACCAGGTCTCTTCCCTTCATCTCTTTTGGTGGCTTGAGCCTGGACACAAGCCCGGAGTCCTCCCTCCCCGCCTCCGCCCTGGGTGCTATAGCCCAGATCCTGAAGTCTCTACCCAGTTGTGGGAGACCAGAGCCCCAAACCCAGAGCTTCCCCCTCCATCGATCAAGCCTGGAGCTCTGAGCCCATCCCCACCCCTGGGAGTTGTTTCGGAAGATGGTACACACCTATGTAGGGCCCTTTGAAATCTCTTTTATTATTGGGGATTTTCCAATGTAGTATTTTCTAAGTTTTGTCCTTTCCATTTCTTAAAAAGTAATTCCGTCTTTATGGTTTTTGTGTTAATCACAATTGTTTGATACACTGACCACAGTTAAGTAGCTTTACTATAAATGCACACAAATGTTCAGAAATGGCTTGCAAGGGGAGAAACTGATTTTACTAAAAGAATCCTACAATTTAAACAAAACTTCCTGCAGATTCCCAGTGTACGGTAAAAGTTACATTTTGTGTGTGTGCATGGGGGAGGGAGGTTGTGGGGGCAGTGGAGGTGAGTGTGTGCGTGAGGGTGGGCGTGGGTGGAAGTTTGTGGGGGCAGTGGAGGTGAGTGTGTGTGTCGGGGTTTGTGTGGGTGGAAGTTTGTGGAGGCAGTGGAGGTGAGTGTGTGGGTGGGGGTAGGTGGAAGTTTGTGGGGGCAGTGGAGGTGAGTGTGAGTTGGGGGGGTTTGGGTAGAAGTTTGTGGGGGCAGTGGAGGTGAGTGTGTGGGTGGGGTGGGGGTGGGTGGAAGTTTGTGGGGGCAGTGGAGGTGAGTGTGTGGGTGGGGTGGGGGTGGGTGGAAGTTTGTGGGGGCAGTGGAGGTGAGTGTGTGGGTGGGGCTGGGTGGAAGTTTGTGCGGGCAGTGGAGGTGAGTGTGTGTGGGGGGGGGTGGAAGTTTGTGGGGGCAGTGGAGGTGAGTGTGGGTGGGGGTGGGTGTGGGTGGAAGTTTGTGGGGGGCAGTGGAGGTGAGTGTGTGGGTGGGGTGGCCGTGGGTGGAAGTTTGTGGGGGCAGTGAAGGTGAGTGTGTGTGTGGGGGTTTGTGTGGGTGGAAGTTTGTGGGGGCAGTGGAGGTGAGTGTGTGGGTGGGGGTAGGTGGAAGTTTGTGGGGGCAGTGGAGGTGAGTGTGTGGGTGGGGGTGGGTGGAAGTTTGTGCGGGCAGTGGAGGTGAGTGTGACTGTGTGTGTTGGGGCAGTCAGGAGGCCGGGGGAGCTGGAGCTGCCTGAGCAGGGCTGAGCTGAGGGGAGAGGAGCGGCCCAGGGAGTCGCGTGGGGGGTAGAGCAGCAGCAGCTGTGTGGGGGCAGAGTGGGGCTGGGCCTGGAGCCCTCTGGAGCCAGGTGCGGGGAGCAGCTGGGCAGAGTGTGGGGGTTCCTGGGCAGCGGGCCCAGTACAGGGAGACCCCACCAGTCAAGAGGCCTTGCAGGCCGCACTGGGAGGGGTATTGTAACCCCCCCGGGGGGTGGAGGGGCCCTGCCACCTAGACACTGAGGGCGTGTGGCCACCGCCAGAGCGAGTGTCCGACCCGCAGCGTCCCTGCAGCACAGCCAGGGCCTGGCCAGGGGCCTGGGACGTGTGAGGAACAGACTGTGAACTGCCACAGCTGTTTGGGGTCCCCCGTGCCACAGAGCAGGGTGACGGCTTTTCCTTTCACCTTCCCCAGTTTCTCCTTGTTTTTAATGACTTGCTGTTTAATAACTTGTGTTTGCTTTGAACTATATGCGATGATCAATGGGTCAGGGAAGCGTCCGGAGCAGAGAGAGTACCCCGGAGTGGAGACACCCGAGCCCTGTCCTAAGTACAACAACCAGATTGGGGGTCGAGCCCCAGGAATCCTGGGCCCAGCCTTGTCTGGGTTACGAGGACTCTGCCACACGAGAGTAGAAGGGGTGTCCTGGAGTCTTGCGGGCCTCTGGGTGAAGTTAGTGGGAGCGAGGACTCAGACCCTTTCGCCAGCCAATTCCACAGGGGTAGTGTATGAGCCAGGAAAGGTCCCCACGATAGCGGGACCATTCCCCCGCTTACATAGGCCTGGACACAGAATGCCTTTAGCTGTGGATTGCACTGCAGATCTGATTGGCTGTAAATCCTGGATACCTCTGGCAACATGAGACCGCATGAACTGGTCCTTTCCTATGGTCTGGCTCTGGTGAGGTAAGACTAAAAGGTCTTTTCATGGTTGGACCAGGACAGACTCTGGGGAGTGCATTATTCTCCTCAGCACTTCCATTCTGTAGTGCCCTGACAGCAAGATCCCAGGTGAATGTGTGGGTTACTCTCCCTGGCAGGGTCAGGTTTTCTGTTCAGTTTTTAATGACTGAAATGCTTTTCTCTTCTTTGTAACCTAGGCACATGGTTGGACTCCAATCGCAGAGCGGAAGCAGAAAATAGTCACCATTCCCCGGAGATGCCCAGCTAAAGAGGGAACTTTTCAGTAAGAGCTCCCTGCTGGTTCACACATGCATGTAGACAGCGTCCATGCGGGTGTCTGTCAGTGAGGTTTTTCTGTCTGTTCTGTCAAATGTTTGCCTACTTGTTTTCTGGCTGGTGCCGGCTGAAAGGATTTCGTATCCGAGGAAGGACGTATCCTCCTGCTTAGCAAACAAACAAAGCAGCACATTTCATGTCCAGATTATATTTAGTCGTAAATCGACATTCTGATGGTTCCCCACCAAGGAAAGTTACCCCGTCTTTAGGAAAATGACTGAAGTACGAATGCCAAACACAATTCCAACAGAGGATTCAAAGCAAGGTTTTCTGCATGGTGATTAAAGGCTTTAATTTAAATCAGTCCACCCTGAGGTGAACAATTAAGAGTTGTTATCTTCACTGAAGGCAGTTGAGGTCTAAGCCCTTGGTTCTGTCTGAATGGAAATTCGTTCCATTTACTAATCCGGTTTCAGGAGCATTGTGTGGGGTGCAAGGAGAGGCCAGTGCCATGAGGACAGATGGCTTTGGATGTAAAGGTCGCCGGCAGCACCTGTAACACCTCCCCCCCAACGTGCCCTCGCTTGTCCTGGCTCTGGAGCTGCGGCTGGATCGGGGCTCGGGTCAAACCCTTTGGCGCTGAAGCCCAGTGTTGACATCTCGCTCTCGGGGGCCCAGACTGACCCAGCCACAATCCCCGCGCGGGGGGGGGGGGGGGGGGGCGAGCTCTGTCTCCCGTGGCCGTGGGGAGCGTCTCGGGGAGAAGCGGATGCTTGCATTGGGATTTTACACAAAGACCTTTCAGAAGAGCGCTAGACGGTGTCTGAGCTGGCTCGGATGAGGCAGCAAGGGGCAACGCAGCCTGAGCCAGTGAAACTGCCAATCCCCCAGGGAGCAGTGGAAGCAGGTCCAAGCCGCAGCAAAGAGCGGTTCCTGCCGGGAGACGGGAAGCAGGCAGATTGCAGCTCTGTGGGACAGAGAGTGTCTGTTTGTTCTCTATGTGGACGGCACCTGGCACAATGGGGCTGATCCCTGAGTGGGGCCTGTACACAATGCTAATAAAAGAAGGGGATTTGTTGGATTACTCTAAATCCCGAGTGGAAAGGTGGAGGTGACAGGGGCAAGCCCTGGACAGATGGGATCTGCCCAACCAGGGCAGCATGTGCAGGACTGGGAAGGGGAAAGGCCATTGGAAGTGTTTCCACAGAAGCAAAAAAATCAGGGAACCAGCCCAACCATGGTGGAGTGAGGCTGTTCCCTGGGCTAGATCTCCACAGACAGCAGTCATGGGCAGGCTGGGAGGGATGGCCTGGATTCACTTTGGATTGGCTCCAGTGTAAATGAGACGAGAATTGTCCCAGAAGGGCCCAGGTACAAAAGTGACAGACACTGTAGGTGGAGCGTGTGAATAAAAAAAATTAGGTGCATTATAAAACAGTAGTAAAATAATCCCCCTGCTCCCCTTCTCCTGATGGGTGACCCCAAGTCTGACCTTGTACCTGTCCATGGGGCATCATCACTGAATGGGGGAGCTGTTAACGAGGCACCACAGGGATTGGCTGTAGCCCCCTCACTATTCAACTTTGTAATTAACCATCTGGAAGTAAATATAAAATCACTGCTGATAAAGTCTGTGGCTAACACAGCTTGGAGGAGTGGTAAATAATGCTAATGATGGGGCAGTTGTACAGAGCAGCCTGGATAGTTTGATAAAATGGGATTAGTAAAACAAATGCAGTTTAATACAGCCAAAAGCCAGGCCCTATAGCTGGGAACGGAGGCTGGTGGCCACACCTAGAGCCTAGGGAACCGTAGCCTGGAAAGCAGGGACTATGAAAAGGATTTAGGGTCACAGAGGACAAACAGCTGAACCTGAGCTTCTGTGAGCTGCTTTCAGGTTAAGCCTGCAGCTTTGGGCAAGTAATTCAGACCCTGGGTCTGTGTTGGAGCAGACGGGCGTGTCTGGCTCAACAAGACAGGGTTCTGGGGTCCTGAGCTGCCAGGGCAGGAAAGCAGGGGCAGAAGTAGTCTTGGCACATCGGTTGGCAGCTCCCAAGGGGCTTTCTGTGATCCAACCCGTCACAAGGGAGAAAACACTCCAATCCCTCCTGGTGGGAGGAGCCAGGTTTGCTCTTCAAATTTTGTCCTTGGTAGCTGTCCAGGTCTGGGAATGTCCCAAAACAGCATTTCTAATGGGAAGCTGGCTGCAGAACAATTAAACTGCTGAGAGCTCCTATGCAGGTGGGGTGGGAATTCAGCCTCTGTGTTCTGTCAGTGCAGCTAGAGCAATAGGAAAACCTCACCAGTCACTGTAGCAACTGTCTACTCCAAAGTACTACAGGAGCATTTTAAGTGTAGACAGCCTGAGAGTGAGACCAGATCTACCTCCAGTTGGCACTAGGGATGCGCCAGCACTGAGACTACAGCAATGACAACAGTTCAATGCTTCCGGAGTTGGCACGGAGATTCAAATCTACGTGGGAAGGCCCCAAGGGATTTCTAGTCCAGCACCTTAACCCCTCAGCCACAGCTACCTGATGGCCACTGGCTTCCCTACACTATGATTCTCTTAGTGAATTATCACTTCACATTGTTTGCTCAGACCAGCCTCCCCGGCCCACTCACTGCTGTGCGGGGCTATAAGTGTGTCCATTGCTGGACAGCAGGAATTCCTGCCCATTTCCCTTCCGGCTGGAGCAGGATTGGAGTGTGTTTGTGTTAATGACATTGCTGTAGATTGTTGTTCGTTCCCCATCTTGACAATTCAGACAGTCCCTTTCCCATTCAGATCTCCAGCATTTCGTTCCAATAGCAGGGGTCCGGTTTTCTCTGGGGCACTGACATGTTTCAGGGGGTTGGTGAGTGAACTCAGCCTTGCATTCCATCCTTGATGGGGCGGGACAAGGGTGGTCAGTTTTGTTGGGCCAGCAAGTTGGCAACCCTAGATCCAGGGGAAACAAACACCCAACGAGGCTGGCCAGGGGCAGGACATCAGCTTGGAGGGGAGGGGTGGGGGTGGCAGTGACATCACAAAGGCCTGTTGCAGGAACTCGGCCTATTGGGCAAAGGTGGTGGGGAGGGGGTGACCTCACAGAGAGACCCTGACATCAGCCGGGCAGGGCCAGGCCAGTCTCTGAGACTCCCCCGGCTTTACTGCCGCAAATCTCCTTCACGAGGTCTCTCCTCGAGGACTGAGAGAGAATTAGGATTCACAGATGTGAGCATGGGGAGGAACCTCTGTGGAGTTTTCTCCTTTCCTACCACTGATTGTACCGAAAACAAACTTCCCTTTTCCAAGGTAAGAGGCCCAGAGAGGTTTGGAACCTGTTCAGTCTGATCCCCCTGGTGCAGGCAGCATTCTAGGCCCAGAAAACACTGGCTTAAGGTGGCCGAATTTGATTTCCTGCCTAGGACTTTGACGCTTATAATCCCTGGGGACATAAGGGTTTATCCTTTTTGGTTTCCCTTTTCCTCTTTCCTCCCTCCTTTCTCCTCTTCTCTTGCTTCTTTTTCCCCTTTCCCCGGCTTCCCTCCCTCTACCAAGAAGGAGTGTGTGTGGAGTGTGGAGTGTGGATGGGGTGGGGGGTGCTCTCATTGCGGGAGGTCCTCACAAAGAGGTGAGGCTGGATCTGAGAGTGATCCCCTCTGATGGTGACCTGGGCCGTCCTTTGGGACATCTGGTGAGACCTCTCAGCCTCCCGCCCCTCAGAGTCTCAGTGCTGATTGGCCAAGCAGGGGGCTATCGCCAGCGAGGAGACTCAGGTCCTTTTGGCCTCTTTTCAAATCAGGCAAATAAGTCACAACCAATCCAATGTATGGGATTAATCTTGCTGCTTCTCTCCATTAATTGTCTCTTAGCAGGTCATGATTTCCTCTAATGGTCTAGGTCTTCTAAAATACTTGCTGAATAATTCCTATGAACCACGGTTGGTCTGTAGCTCACTTGAGAGCACTTTATTCTGATCAGTCACTGTATGAAATTCAAGATGTCTCAGATAGGTTGAAAGTCAGGAGCAGTGTTTCCTCACATTTTGTATGTCCGTGTGCGGAATGAATTTTGTGATGTGCACCAATATGTGCAATTTTGTTATGTGACACATCACCTGTATATTGCTGCACATCACAAAATTCATTCTGCACATGGACGGTGTGTGGCAGGGGTGAGGCTGAAGGGTTCAGAGTGTGGGAGGGGGCTGAAGTGGGGCAGAGGATTGGGGTGTGGGCTCTGGGGTGGGGCTGGGAATGAGGGGCTCAGGGCTAGGGCAGAGGGTTGGGGTGCAGGGGGTGAGGGCTCTGGCTGGGGGTGCGGGCTTTGGGATGGGGCTAGGAATGAGGGGCTCAGGGCTAGGGCAGAGGGTTGTGGTGCAGGGGGAGGGGGCTCCGGCTGGGGGTGTGGGCTCTGCGGTAGGGCTGGGAATGAGGGGCTCAGGGCTGGAGCAGAGGGTTAGGGTGCAGGGGGGTGAGGGCTCCGGCTGGGGATGCAGGCTCTGGGCTGGGGCTCGCAATGTGGGGTTTGGGGAGCAGGTTGCCCGAGGGAGAGAGGACTCCCCCCAGCCCTCTCTCACCACAGCAGCTCAGGGCCAGGTGAGAGAGCACCTGTCTCCTGGCCGCAGCAGCTCTGGTGGGGCTGGGCTGGGGCTGGGGGAGGGGACAGGATTTATTTTTCCTAAGTCAAAACGGGGAAGGGAAGGAGTTATGCTTCAGTTTTTACCTTATAAACTATGGTCCTGGCTAATATATAAGACACTATGGGAATAAGACACCATGTCATGTGGTGACATCACAAGAGCAGAGGGTGTGAGGGGGTGACCTCACAGAGAGACCCTGACATCAGCCGTGCAGGACAGAGGTGCAGGGCCAGGCCAGTCTCTGAGACCCCCCCGGCTTTGCTGCCGCAAATCTCCTTCACGAGGTTTTCCCTTCTGCACCTACCTGGCAGGGCAGGCCACCCCCCACCCCAGTCTGAACCCCTGAGCTTGTCCCAGTTTTGTCCCTCTGCCCATCCCTCCCCTCCGATTTCCCCCCTTCAGGGGTTTTTTCCCTGCCTTTGATTGCAGGGAGCAGATTCTGATGGCGCGTGAGGGCAGCAACTTGCAGATGTTACTGAGCATGTGAGAAGAACATTAGAAGATAAGAACGGTCAGACTGGGTCAGACCAAAGGTCCATCTAGCCCAGTGTCCTGTCTGCTGACAGCGGCCAGTGCCAGGTGCCCCAGAGGGAATGAACAGACAGGAATCATCCAGTGACCCATCCCCTGTCCCCCATTCCCAGCTTCTGACAGACAGAGGTTAGGGACACCATCCCTGCCCATCCCAGCTAACAGCCATTGATGGACCTGGCCTCCATGAACCCATCTAGTTCCCCTTTGACCACAGGACCCTGCTCAGGATCAGTGAAGTTGCAAGTTCTAATAGGAAACAGCTTCTGATACAAGGGCAGCTCCTCTTCCTCCTCCCCTCCCATGGGGATGAGCAGCCCCCCCAACTGCCACTCTGCCCCAGCCTCCTTCAACTCATTGCCCCCTTCAGCCTCCCCCCAAATGTCCCCTTCCCCCCATCGCCCCCTTCAGCCTCCTCCAACTGCCCCCCATCGCTCCGTTCAGCCTCCCCCAACTGTTCCCTTCCCCTCACCGCACCTGGTCACCTTCAGCCCCCTGTTACCCTCTTCAGCCTCCGGCAACTTCCCCCCACTGCCCTGGCTCCACCACTCTCAGGTTCCCTTCCCCCCAACCATCTGCTTCCTTGCCATGGGTAAGAGGGGCAGAAAATGCTTTTGAAAAAACCTTTTGAAAAGTAAAAATAAAACAAACCAAACAACCCCCTCCCTTGCTGTGTGCTGGGTGCCCAGCTGTGTGCTTGTGTGTGTGTGTGTGTGGGGGGGGTGTTGTTCTGAGCACACTCTGTTCAGGGAAGGGGTGGAGTTGGCCAAAGGGGCAGGTGGAATCTTTAGCAGAGAATTCCTTTCTCCATTCTGTTAGCTAAGCATTGCTGTTAAATGTCAGCCGACGAATGCAGCATTTGAAGCAATCTGACTCTAAATCCCCTGCCCTCTCAGTTGCTGCAGTTCTCACACCCTCTATCAGCTCCTGGGTTCACCAGCCATTGTCAACCAAGCAAGTTGGCAGACTGAAGGCAGGGCAAGAATGCTGAACCAGAACGGTCTTTGCTCTTGTCACACATGACATCACAATAAACTTATGCATACACACACACACACACACATAGACATTCAGACAGAGGCTGGTACCATTAGCAACACTGAGAGACTTGGCCAAAATCTCTAGGAATTTTGATTTCTGGGAGGGGCTGCACAAAGGACTGATACTTTGCATGTACAGAATATATCACATTGTACCTGGGGAGTCACAAAGTAATTTACAAACTTGAATTGAAGGAGCCTGACAGCTGCCTTGAGCAGGACCAGGTGAAGGTGGGGCTGTACTGAGGGGTCTGCGAGCTGCAGCGGGACGTGCTGGACTGGGTTTCACTCTGGTGGAGCAGGTGAGAGGGTCTGGGGGCCAGTGCATTGGAGGAGGGGCTATCACCCCAGTGGCTGAAGCCCGGAGCACTGACCCCCTCACCCCTCTTGTGGCTGAAGTCCAGAGCCCCAACATCCCTCCCTGCCCTCCTGTGGATGAGTCGCAGAGCCCAGACCCCACCACTCCCCTCCACCTCCCCAGCGGCTGAAGCTTGGAGCCCTGATCCCCCCCCATGGCAGCCGAAGACCAGGTCTCTTCCCTTCATCTCTCTTGGTGGCTTGAGCCTGGACACAAGCCCGGAGTCCTCCCTCCCCCACTCCGCCCTGGGTGCTATAGCCCGGATCCTAGAGTCTCTACCCAGTTGTGGGAGACCAGAGCCCCAAACCCAGAGCTTCCCCCTCCATCGATCAAGCCTGAAGCCCTGAGCCCATCCCCACCCCCGGGAGTTGTTTCGGAAGATGGTACACACCTATGTAGGGCCCTATGAAATCTCTTTTATTATTGGGGATTTTCCAATTTAGTATTTTCTAAGTTTTGTCCTTTCCATTTCTTAAAAAGTAACTCCATCTTTATGGTTTTTGTGTTAATCACAATTGTTTGATACACTGACCACAGTTAAGTAGCTTTACTATAAATGCACACAAATGTTCAGAAATGGCTTGCAAGGGGAGAAACTGATTTTACTAAAAGAATCCTACAATTTAAACAAAACTTCCTGCAGATTCCCACTGTACGGTAAAAGTGACATTTTGTGTGTGTGCATGGGGGAGGGAGGTTGTGGGGGGAGTGGAGTGTGTGTGTGTGTGTGTGTTGGGGGAGAGTATGTATGGGTGTGTTGGGGAGTGGGGGAGGAAGTCTATGGGGCGCAGTGGAGGTGAGTGTGTGGGTGGGGGTGGAAGTTTGTGGGGGCAGTGGAGGTGAATGTGTGGATGGGGGTGGGCATGGAAGTTTGTGGGGGGCAGTGGAGGTGAGTGTGTGGGTGGGGTGGCCGTGCGTGGAAGTTTGTGGGGGCAGTGGAGGTGAGTGTGTGGGTGGGCGTGGGTGGAAGTTTGTGGGGGCAGTGGAGGTGAGTGTGTGGGTGGGGTGGGCGTGGGTGGAAGTTTGTGGGGGCAGTGGAGGTGAGTGTGTGTGTTGGGGGAGTGTGTGGGTGGAAGTTTGTGGGGGGCAGTGGAGGTGAGTGTGTGGGTGGGGTGGCCGTGGGTGGAAGTTTGTGGGGGCACTGGAGGTGAGTGTGTGGGTGGGGGTGTGTGTGGGTGGAAGTTTGTGGGGGCAGTGGAGGTGAGTGTGTGGGTGGGGGTGGGTGCAAGTTTGTGGGGGCAGTGGAGGTGAGTGTGTGGGTGTGTGTGGGTGGAAGTTTGTGGAGGTGAGTGTGTGGGTGGGGTGGGTGTGGATGAAAGTTTGTGGGGGCAGTGGAGGTGAGTGTGGGTGGGTGTATGTGTGGGTGGAAGTTTGTGGGTGCAGTGGAGGTGGGTGTGACTGTGTGTGTTGGGGCAGTCAGGAGGCCGGGGGAGCTGGAGCTGCCTGAGTAGGGCTGAGCTGAGGGGAGAGGAGCAGCCCAGGGAGCCGCGTGGGGGGCAGAGCAGCAGCAGCCGTGTGGGGGCAGAGTGGGGCTGAGGCTGGAGCCCTCTGGAGCCAGGTGCGGGGAGCAGCTGGGCAGAGTGTGGGGGTCCCTGGGCAGCGGGCCCAGCACAGGGAGACCCCACCAGTCAAGAGGCCTTCCAGGCCGCACTGGGAGGGGTATTGTAACCCCCGGGGGGGGAGGGGCCCTGCCACCTAGACCCTGAGGGCATGTGGCTACCGCCAGAGCGAGTGTCCGACCCGCAGCGTCCCTGCAGCACAGCCAGGGCCTGGCCAGGGGCCTGGGACGTGTGAGGAACAGACTGTGAACTGCCCTGACATTCCAGCCACAGCTGTTTGGGGTCCCCCGTGCCACAGAGCGGGGTGACGGCTTTTCCTTTCACCTTCCCCAGTTTCTCCTTGTTTTTAATGACTTGCTGTTTAATAACTTGTGTTTGCTTTGAACTATATGCGATGATCAATGGGTCAGGGAAGCGTCCGGAGCAGAGAGAGTACCCCGGAGTGGAGACACCCGAGCCCTGTCCTAAGTACAACAACCACATTGGGGGTCGAGCCCCAGGAATCCTGGGCCCAGCCTTGTCTGGGTTACGAGGACTCTGCCACACGAGAATAGAAGGGGTGTCCTGGAGTCAGGCGGGCCTCTGGGTGAAGTTAGTGGGAGCGAGGACTCAGACCCTTTCGCCAGCCAATTCCACAGGGGTAGTGTATGAGCCAGGAAAGGTCCCCACGATAGCGGGACCATTCCCCCGCTTACATAGGCCTGGACACAGAATGCCTTTAGCTGTGGATTGCACTGCAGATCTGATTGGCTGTAAATCCTGGATACCTCTGGCAACATGAGACCGCATGAACTGGTCCTTTCCTATCGTCTGGCTCTGGTGAGGTAAGACTAAAAGGTCTTTTCACGGTTGGACCAGGACAGACTCTGGGGAGTGCATTATTCTCCTCAGCACTTCCATTCTGTAGTGCCCTGACAGCAAGATCCCAGGTGAATGTGTGGGTTACTCTCCCTGGCAGGGTCAGGTTTTCTGTTCAGTTTTTAATGACTGAAATGCTTTTCTCTTCTTTGTAACCTAGGCACATGGTTGGACTCCAATCGCAGAGCGGAAGCAGAAAATAGTCACCATTCCCCGGAGATGCCCAGCTAAAGAGGGAACTTTTCAGTCAGAGCTCCCTGCTGGTTCACACATGCATGTAGACAGCGTCCATGCGGGTGTCTGTCAGTGAGGTTTCTCTGTCTGTTCTGTCAAATGTTTGCCTACTTGTTTTCTGGCTGGTGCCGAATGAAAGGATTTCGTATCCGAGGAAGGACGTATCCTCCTGCTTAGCAAACAGACAAAGCAGCACATTTCATGTCCAGATTATATTTAGTCGTAAATCGACATTCTGATGGTTCCCCACCAAGGAAAGTTACCCCGTCTTTAGGAAAATGACTGAAGTACGAATGCCAAACACAATTCCAATAGAGGATTCAAAGCAAGGTTTTCTGCATGGTGATTAAAGGCTTTAATTTAAATCAGTCCACCCTGAGGTGAACAATTAAGAGTTGTTATCTTCACTGAAGGCAGTTGAGGTCTAAGCCCTTGGTTCTGTCTAAATGGAAATTCGTTCCATTTACTAATCCGGTTTCAGGAGCATTGTGTGGGGTGCAAGGAGAGGCCAGTGCCATGAGGACAGATGGCTTTGGATGTAAAGGTCGCCGGCAGCACCTGTAACACCTCCCCCCCAACGTGCCCTCGCTTGTCCTGGCTCTGGAGCTGCGGCTGGAGCGGGGCTCGGGTCAAACCCTTTGGCGCTGAAGCCAAGTGTTGACATCTCGCTCTCGGGGGCCCAGACTGACCCAGCCACAATCCCCGCGCGGGGGGAGGGGGCGAGCTCTGTCTCCCGTGGCCGTGGGGAGCGTCTCGGGGAGAAGCGGATGCTTGCATTGGGATTTTACACAAAGACCTTTCAGAAGAGCCCTAGACGGTGTCTGAGCTGGCTCGGATGAGGCAGCAAGGGGCAACGCAGCCTGAGCCAGTGAAACTGCCAATCCCCCAGGGAGCAGTGGAAGCAGGTCCAAGCCGCAGCAAAGAGCGGTTCCTGCCGGGAGACGGGAAGCAGGCAGATTGCAGCTCTGTGGGACAGAGAGTGTCTGTTTGTTCTCTATGTGGACGGCACCTGGCACAATGGGGCTGATCCCTGAGTGGGGCCTGTACACAATGCTAATAAAAGAAGGGGATTTGTTGGATTACTCTAAATCCCGAGTGGAAAGGTGGAGGTGACAGGGGCAAGCCCTGGACAGATGGGATCTGCCCAACCAGGGCAGCATGTGCAGGACGGGGAAGGGGAAAGGCCATTGGAAGTGTTTCCACAGAAGCAACAATATTATCTACACAAGGTCGCAACAACTTCTCACACAGTTCTTTCCCACTCGCCTCACACAATCCTCGCTTCTACAAATCTCGCGTTATTAGGGTTACAGTTAGCCTAACTCTTGCTAACAAACTGTCATGCATTGCAATCCCCTTCCTGTCCGTTCTTTCTCTGCTTCCACAATACATTAGAAGCAAGAGGAAGACCAAGGACAGGGTAGGCTCAGTGAGGAGGGAGAAACAGTAACAGGAAACTTGGAAATGGCAGAGATGCTTAATGACTTCTTTGTTTTGGTCTTCACCGAGAAGTCTGAAGGAATGACTAACATAGTGAATGCTATGGGAAGGGGGTAGGTTTAGAAGATAAAATAAAAAAAGAACAAGTTAAAAATCACTTAGAAAAGTTAGATGCCTGCAAGTCACCAGGGCCTGATGAAATGCATCCTAGAATACTCAAGGAGCTAATAGAGGAGGTATCTGAGCCTCTAGCTATTATCTTTGGAAAATCATGGGAGACAGGAGAGATTCCAGAGGACTGGAAAAGGGCAAATATAGTGCCCATCTCTAAAAAGGGAAATAAAAACAAGCCAGGAAACTACAGACCAGTTAGTTTAACTTCTGTGCCAGGGAAGATAATGGAGCAAGTAATCAAGGAAATCATCTGCAAACACTTGGAAGGTGGTAAGGTGATAGGGAATAGCCAGCATGGATTTGTAAAGAACAAATCATGTCAAACCAATCTGATAGCTTTCTTTGCTAGGATAGCGAGTCTTGTGGATAAGGGAGAAGCGGTGGATGTGGTATACCTAGACTTCAGTAAGGCATTTGATAGGGTCTCGCATGATATTCTTATCGATAAACTAGGCAAATACAACTTAGATGGGGCTACTATAAGGTGGGTGCATAACTGGCTGGATAACCGTACTCAGAGAGTAGTTATTAATGGTTCCCAATCCTGCTGGAAAGGTATAACAAGTGGGGTTCCGCAGGGGTCTGTTTTGGGACCGGCTCTGTTCAATATCTTCATCAACGACTTAGATATTGGCATAGAAAGGACGGTTATTAAATTTGCAGATGATACCAAACTGGGAAGGATTGCAACTGCTTTGGAGGATAGGGTCATAATTCAAAATGATCTGGACAAATTGGAGAAATGGTCTGAGGTAAACAGGATGAAGTTTAACAAAGACAAATGCAAAGTGCTCCACTTAGGAAGGAACAATCAGTTTCACACATACAGAATGGGAAGAGACTGTCTAGGAAGGAGTACGGCAGAAAGGGATCTAGGCGTTATAGTGGACCACAAGCTAAATATGAGTCAACAGTGTGATGCTGTTGCAAAAAAAGCAAACATGATTCTGGGATGCATTAACAGGTGTGTTGTGAGCAAGACATAAGAAGTCATTCTTGCGCTCTACTCTGCGCTGGTTAGGCCTCAACTGGAGTATTGTGTCCAGTTCTGGGCACCACATTTCAAGGAAGATGTGGAGAAATTGGAGAGGGTCCAGCATGGTCTAGACAGTATTTGGTCCTGCCATGAGGGCAGGGGACTGGACTCAATGACCTCTCGAGGTCCCTTCCTGTCCTAGAATCTATGAATCTATGAAGGAGGCAACAACCTGTCATGTGTGATCTAAGGAGCAGGAAAAGAATCTGGGAATTACCTTTTGTAAAATCTCATCTTCTTCCAAAAAGCTGTGGAAATAGCTGATTCAAGAAGTTGTTGACAGATGGATAGTACGCGTCTATCAGCTCCTGGGTTCACTAGCCGTTGTCAACCAAGCAAGTTGGCAGACTGAAGGCAGGGCAAGAATGCTGAACCAGAACGGTCTTTGCTCTTGTCACACATGATATCACAATAAACTTATGCATACACACACAGACATACAGACAGAGGCTGGTACCATTAGAAACAGGAATTTTGATTTCTGGGAGGGGCTGCACAAAGGACTGATACTTTGCATGTACAGAATATATCACATTGTACCTGGGGAGTCACAAAGTAGTTTACAAACTTGAATTCCAGGAGCCTGACAGCTGCCCTGAGCAGGACCAGGTGAAGGTGGGGCTGTACTGAGGGGTCTGCGAGCTGCAGCGGGATGAGCTGGACTGGGTTTCACTCTGGTGGAGCAGGTGAGAGGGTCTGGGGGCCAGTGCATTGGGGGAGGGGCTGTCACCCCAGTGGCCGAAGCCCGGAGCACTGACCCCCTCACCCCTCTTGTGGCTGAAGTCCAGAGCCCCCACCTCCCTCCCTGCCCTCCTGTGGATGAATCGCAGAGCCCAGAGCCCCCACTCCCTTCCACCTCCCCAGCGGCTGAAGCTTGGAGCCCTGATCTCCCCCCCATGGCAGCCGAAGACCAGGTCTCTTCCCTTCATCTCTCTTGGTGGCTTGAGCCTGGACACAAGCCCGGAGTCCTCCCTCCCCCCCTCCGCCCTGGGTGCTATAGCCCGGATCCTGGAGTCTCTACCCAGTTGTGGGAGACCAGAGCCCCAAACCCAGAGCTTCCCCCTCCATCGATCAAGCCTGGAGCCCTGAGCCCATCCCCACCCCTGGGAGTTGTTTAGGAAGAAGGTACACACCTATGTAGGGCCCTATGAAATCTTTTATTATTGGGGATTTTCCAATTTAGTATTTTCTGAGTTTTGTCCTTTCCATTTCTTAAAAAGTAATTCCGTCTTTATGGTTTTTGTGTTAATCACAATTGTTTGATACACTGACCACAGTTAAGTAGCTTTACTATAAATGCACACAAATGTTCAGAAATGGCTTGCAAGGGGAGAAACTGATTTTACTAAAAGAATCCTACAATTTAAACAAAACTTCCTGCAGATGCCCAGAGAACAGTAAAAGTGACATTTTTAACTCACCTTTTAAAGCAGCCGTAAGTAACACGACCAACTGACATTGCTGAACAGTGACACTACAGTCCACAGCAGTGGGTGTGTGCATGGGGGAGGGAGGTTTTGGGGGGAGTGGAGTGTGTGTGTGTGTGTAGAGTATGTATGGGTGTGATGGGGAGTGGGGGAGGAGTGTGAGTGTTTGTGTGGAAGTTTATGGGGCGCAGTGGAGGTGAGTGTGGGGGTGTGTGTGGGTGGAAGTTTGTGGGGGCAGTGAATGTGTGGGTGGGGGTGGGCATGGAAGTTTGTGGGGGGCAGTGGAGGTGAATGTGTGTGTGGGGGGGGTGTGGGTGGAAGTTTGTGGGCGCAGTGGAGGTGAATGTGTGGGTGGGGTGGGGGTGGGTGGAAGTTTGTGGGGGCAGTGGAGGTGAGTGTGTGTGTGAGTTGGGGGTGTGTGTGGGTGGAAGTTTGTGGGGGCAGTGGAGGTGAGTGTGTGTGTGCGGGGGTTGTGGGTGGAAGTTTGTGGGCGCAGTGGAGGTGAATGTGTGTGTGGGGGGAGTGTGGGGGGAAGTTTGTGGGCGCAGTGGAAGAGAATGTGTGGGTGGGGTGGGGGTGGGTGGAAGTTTGTGGGGGCAGTGGAAGTGTGTGTGGGGGGGGTGGAAGTTTGTGGGGGCAGTGGAGGTGAGTGTGTGTGTGGGGGGGGTGTGGGTGGAAGTTTGTGGGGGCAGTGGAGGTGAGTGTGTGGGTGGGGGGGGTGTGGGTGGAAGTTTGTGGGCGCAGTGGAGGTGAGGGTCGGGGTGGGTGGAACAGGAGACACTCGCTGGGAGGGAGAAGGAATCCCACAATGCACCGGGGCTGGCAGAAGCAGCGCGCAACAGCCCCTCCTCGCCCCACGCCACCCTCTGGCGCCTCTGACCTTCTCCTAATGGCGTCCTGAGCTCCGCACTCACTTCCGCTTCCGGCCTCGGCCTGGGTAGAGGGGTTTCAGGGGCGGCGGCGCTAGGGAGGCGAAAGGAGGTGGCAGTGGGCGGGGCATGTGGCGGCTGGGGGGTGGGGCAGAGCGATCAGGGCAGAGGCCAAGCCCCGGGGGAGGCGGGGCTGGGGCGTGCCCAGGGCAGAGCGGGGCGGGGCTGGGGCGGGGCAGGGGCGGGGGCCGAGCGGGGCGGGGCTGGGGGCGGGGTCGGAGCAGGGACTGGACTGGAGGCGGGGGAGGGGCAGAGCTAGGCGGGACAGGGGCGGGGCTGGGGCACAGCGGGGCGGGGCTGCGGGCGGGGCCGGGGCACAGCGGGGCAGGGCTGGGGCTGGAGCATGGACGCGGCACGGGGCGGGGCTGGGGGCGGGTCGCTGCAGAGCGGGGCGGGGCTGGAGTACGGGCGGGGCCGGAGCACAGCGGGGCGGGGCTGGAGCAGGGGCGGGGCCGGGGCACAGCGGGGCGGGGCTGGAGTAGGGGCGGGGCAGGGGTAGAGCGGGGCCGGATTGGGCCAGAGCAGGGGCGGGACAGGGGCCGGGGCCGGGGCAGAGCGGGGCGGGGCTCGGGGCGGGGCCGGGGCAGAGCGGGGCGGGGGGCGGGGCCGGGGCACAGCGGGGCGGGGCTGGGGGCGGGGCCAGGGGCGGGGCAGAGCGGGGTGCCCGTCCCCTGCGGAGGTTGGTTCGGGCCCGCGCACCCCGGGGCGCACCGCACCGAACCGAACCGCCCGGCTCGGGAGCCCCGGGGCGCTCAGCCGCGGTGCCCGGTGAGGTCTAAGTGGCACTTTCAGCCCTAGGACATCCCCGGCCGGCCCCGGGGCGTCGCTGTGCTCGGTCCCGGTCCCCCCGCTGCACTCGGGGCCGGTGCGCTCACGGGGGGCGGAGCATCCGCTTCTCCCCGAGACGCTCCCCACGGCCACGGGAGACAGAGCTCCCTGGGCTGCTTCTCTCCTCTCAGCTCAGCCCTGCTCAGGCAGCTCCAGCTCACACGGAGGACGGGACCCCCGGCCTCCTGACTGCCCCAAGACACACAGTCACACTCACCTCCACTGCCCCCACAAACTTCCACCCCCCCCACACTCACCTCCATTGCCCCCACAAACTTCCACCCCCCACACACTCACCTCCACTGCCCCCACAAACTTCCACCCCCCCACACACTCACCTCCACTGCCCCCACAAACTTCCACCCCCCTACCCTCACCTCCACTGCCCCCACAAACTTCCACCCCCCTACCCTCACATTCACTGCCCCCACAAACTTTCACCCACCCCCACCCCACCCACACACTCACCTCCACTGCCCCCACAAACTTCCACCCACACACACCCCCAACTCACACACTCACCTCCACTGCCCCCACAAACTTCCGCCCCCGACCCCCACACACTCACCTCCACTGCGCCCCATAAACTTCCACCCACACACTCACACTCCTCCCCCACTCCCCAGCACACCCATACATACTCTCCCCCAATACACACACACACACAAACACATGTCAGTGCCCCAGAGAAAACCGGACCCCTGCTATTGGAATGAAATGCTGGAGATCTGAATGGGAAAGGGACTGTCTGAATTGTCAAGATGGGGAACGAACAACAATCTACAGCAATGTCATTAACACAAACACACTCCAATCCTGCTCCAGCCGGAAGGGAAATGGGCAGGAATTCCTGCTGTCCAGCAATGGACACACAGCAGTGAGTGGGCCGGGGAGGCTGGTCTGAGCAAACAATGTGAAGTGATAATTCACTAAGAGAATCATAGTGTAGGGAAGCCAGTGGCCATCAGGTAGCTGTGGCTGAGGGGTTAAGGTGCTGGACTAGAAATCCCTTGGGGCTTCCCACGTAGATTTGAATCTCCGTGCCAACTCCGGAAGCATTGAACTGTTGTCATTGCTGTAGTCTCAGTGCTGGCACATCCCTAGTGCCAACTGGAGGTAGATCTGGTCTCACTCTCAGGCTGTCTACACTTAAAATGCTCCTGTAGTACTTTGGAGTAGACAGTTGCTACAGTGACTGGTGAGGTTTTCCTATTGCTCTAGCTGCACTGACAGAACACAGAGACTGAATTCCCACCCCACCTGCATAGGAGCTCTCAGCAGTTTAATTGTTCTGCAGCCAGCTTCCCATTAGAAATGCTGTTGTGGGACATTCCCAGACCTGGACATCTACCAAGGACAGAATTTGAAGAGCAAACCTGGCTCCTCCCACCAGGAGGGATTGGAGTGTTTTGTCCCTTGTGACGGGTTGGATCACAGAAAGCCCCTTGGGAGCTGCCAACCGATGTGCCAAGACTACTTCTGCCCCTGCTTTCCTGCCCTGGCAGCTCAGGACCCCAGAACCCTGTCTTGTTGAGCCAGACACGCCCGTCTGCTCCAACACAGACCCAGGGTCTGAATTACTTGCCCAAAGCTGCAGGCTTAACCTGAAAGCAGCTCACAGAAGCTCAGGTTCAGCTGTTTGTCCTCTGTGACCCTAAATCCTTTTCATAGTCCCTGCTTTCCAGGCTACGGTTCCCTAGGCTCTAGGTGTGGCCACCAGCCTCCGTTCCCAGCGATAGGGCCTGGCTTTTGGCTGTATTAAACTGCATTTGTTTTACTAATCCCATTTTATCAAACTATCCAGGCTGCTCTGTACAACTGCCCCATCATTAGCATTATTTACCACTCCTCCAAGCTGTGTTAGCCACAGACTTTATCAGCAGTGATTTTATATTTACTTCCAGATGGTTAATTACAAAGTTGAATAGTGAGGGGGCTACAGCCAATCCCTGTGGTGCCTCGTTAACAGCTCCCCCATTCAGTGATGATGCCCCATGGACAGGTACAAGGTCAGACTTGGGGTCACCCATCAGGAGAAGGGGAGCAGGGGGATTATTTTACTACTGTTTTATAATGCACCTAATTTTTTTATTCACAGGCTCCACCTACAGTGTCTGTCACTCTTGTACCTGGGCCCTGCTGGGACAATTCTCGTCTCATTTACACTGGAGCCAATCCAAAGTGAATCCAGGCCATCCCTCCCAGCCTGCCCATGACTGCTGTCTGTGGAGATCTAGCCCAGGGAACAGCCTCACTCCTCCATGGTTGGGCTGGTTCCCTGATTTTTTTGCTTTTGTGGAAACACTTCCAATGGCCTTTCCCCTTCCCCGTCCTGCACATGCTGCCCTGGTTGGGCAGATCCCATCTGTCCAGGGCTTGCCCCTGTCACCTCCACCTTTCCACTCGGGATTTAGAGTAATCCAACAAATCCCCTTCTTTTATTAGCATTGTGTAGAGGCCCCACTCAGGGACCAGCCCCATTATGCCAGGTGTCGTCCACATACAGAACAAACAGACACTCTCTGTCCCACAGAGCTGCAATCTGCCTGCTTCCCGTCTCCCGGCAGGAACCGCTCTTTGCTGCGGCTTGGACCTGCTTCCACTGCTCCCTGGGGGATTGGCAGTTTCACTGGCTCAGGCTGCGTTGCCCCTTGCTGCCTCATCCGAGCCAGCTCAGACACCGTCTAGGGCTCTTCTGAAAGGTCTTTGTGTAAAATCCCAATGCAAGCATCCGCTTCTCCCCGAGACGCTCCCCACGGCCACAGGAGACAGAGCTCGCCCCCTCCCCCCGCGCAGGGATTGTGGCTGGGTCAGTCTGGGCCCCCGAGAGCGAGATGTCAACACTTGGCTTCAGCGCCAAAGGGTTTGACCCGAGCCCCGCTCCAGCCGCAGCTCCAGAGCCAGGACAAGCGAGGGCACGTTGGGGGGGAGGTGTTACAGGTGCTGCCGGCGACCTTTACATCCAAAGCCATCTGTCCTCATGGCACTGGCCTCTCCTTCACCCCACACAATGCTCCTGAAACCGGATTAGTAAATGGAACGAATTTCCATTCAGACAGAACCAAGGGCTTAGACCTCAACTGCCTTCAGTGAAGATAACAACTCTTAATTGTTCACCTCAGGGTGGACTGATTTAAATTAAAGCCTTTAATCACCATGCAGAAAACCTTGCTTTGAATCCTCTATTGGAATTGTGTTTGGCATTCGTACTTCAGTCATTTTCCTAAAGACGGGGTAACTTTCCTTGGTGGGGAACCATCAGAATGTCGATTTACGACTAAATATAATCTGGACATGAAATGTGCTGCTTTGTTTGTTTGCTAAGCAGGAGGATACGTCCTTCCTCGGATACGAAATCCTTTCAGCCGGCACCAGGCAGAAAACAAGTAGGCAAACATTTGACAGAACAGACAGAGAAACCTCACTGACAGACACCCGCATGGACGCTGTCTACATGCATGTGTGAACCAGCAGGGAGCTCTTACTGAAAAGTTCCCTCTTTAGCTGGGCATCTCCGGGGAATGGTGACTATTTTCTGCTTCCGCTCTGCGATTGGAGTCCAACCATGTGCCTAGGTTACAAAGAAGAGAAAAGCATTTCAGTCATTAAAAACTGAACAGAAAACCTGACCCTGCCAGGGAGAGTAACCCACACATTCACCTGGGATCTTGCTGTCAGGGCACTACAGAATGGAAGTGCTGAGGAGAATAATGCACTCCCCAGAGTCTGTCCTGGTCCAACCGTGAAAAGACCTTTTAGTCTTACCTCACCAGAGCCAGACCATAGGAAAGGACCAGTTCATGCGGTCTCATGTTGCCAGAGGTATCCAGGATTTACAGCCAATCAGATCTGCAGTGCAATCCACAGCTAAAGGCATTCTGTGTCCAGGCCTATGTAAGGGGGGGAATGGTCCCGCTATCGTGGGGACCTTTCCTGGCTCATACACTACCCCTGTGGAATTGGCTGGCGAAAGGATCTGAGTCCTCGCTCCCACTAACTTCACCCAGAGGCCCGCCTGACTCCAGGACACCCCTTCTACTCTCGTGTGGCAGAGTCCTCGTAACCCAGACAAGGCTGGGCCCAGGATTCCTGGGGCTCGACCCCCAATCTGGTTGTTGTACTTAGGACAGGGCTCGGGTGTCTCCACTCCGGGGTACTCTCTCTGCTCCGGACGCTTCCCTGACCCATTGATCATCGCATATAGTTCAAAGCAAACACAAGTTATTAAACAGCAAGTCATTAAAAACAAGGAGAAACTGGGGAAGGTGAAAGGAAAAGCCGTCACCCCGCTCTGTGGCACGGGGGACCCCAAACAGCTGTGGCAGTTCACAGTCTGTTCCTCACACGTCCCAGGCCCCTGGCCAGGCCCTGGCTGTGCTGCAGGGACGCTGCGGGTCGGACACTCGCTCTGGCGGTGGCCACACGCCCTCAGTGTCTAGGTGGCAGGGCCCCTCCCCCCCCGCGGGGGTTACAATACCCCTCCCAGTGCGGCCTGCAAGGCCTCTTGACTGGTGGGGTCTCCCTGTACTGGGCCCGCTGCCCAGGAACCCCCACACTCTGCCCAGCTGCTCCCCGCACCTGGCTCCAGAGGGCTCCAGCCCCAGCCCCACTCCGCCCCCACACAGCTGCTGCTGCTCTGCCCCCCATGCGACTCCCTGGGCCGCTCCTCTCCCCTCAGCTCAGCCCTGCTCAGGCAGCTCCAGCTCCCCCGGCCTCCTGACTGCCCCAACACACACAGTCACACTCACCTCCACTGCGCCCACAAACTTCCACCCACCACCACCCCACCCACACATTCACCTCCACTGCCCGCACAAACTTCCACCCACCCCCACCCACACACTCACCTCCACTGCCCCCACAAACTTCCACCTACCCCCACCCACACACTCCCTCCACTGCCCCCACAAACTTCCACCCACACAAACCCCCCCACACACACTCACCTCCACTGCCCCCACAAACTTCCACCCACACACACCCCCACCCACACTCACCTCCACTGCCCCCACAAACTTCCACCCACCCCCACCCCACCCACACATTCACCTCCACTGCCCGCACAAACTTCCACCCACCCCCACCCACACACTCACCTCCACTGCCCCCACAAACTTCCACCTACCCCCACCCACACACTCACCTCCACTGCCCCCACAAACTTCCACCCACACAAACCCCCCCACACACACTCACCTCCACTGCCCCCACAAACTTCCACCCACACACACCCCACCCACACATTCACCTCCACTGCCCGCACAAACTTCCACCCACCCCCACCCACACACTCACCTCCACTGCCCCCACAAACTTCCACCCACCCCCACCCCACCCACACACTCACCTCCACTGCCCCCACAAACTTCCACCCACGCCCACCCTCACGCACACACTCACCTCCACTGCCCCCACAACCTCCCTCCCCCATGCACACACACAAAATGTCACTTTTACCGTACACTGGGAATCTGCAGGAAGTTTTGTTTAAATTGTAGGATTCTTTTAGTAAAATCAGTTTCTCCCCTTGCAAGCCATTTCTGAACATTTGTGTGCATTTATAGTAAAGCTACTTAACTGTGGTCAGTGTATCAAACAATTGTGATTAACACAAAAACCATAAAGACGGAATTACTTTTTAAGAAATGGAAAGGACAAAACTTAGAAAATACTAAATTGGAAAATCCCCAATAATAAAAGAGATTTCATAGGGCCCTACATAGGTGTGTACCATCTTCCGAAACAACTCCCGGGGGTGGGGATGGGCTCAGGGCTCCAGGCTTGATCGATGGAGGGGGAAGCTCTGGGTTTGGGGCTCTGGTCTCCCACAACTGGGTAGAGACTTCAGGATCCGGGCTATAGCACCCAGGGCGGAGGCGGGGAGGGAGGACTCCGGGCTTGTGTCCAGGCTCAAGCCACCAAAAGAGATGAAGGGAAGAGACCTGGTCTTCGGCTGCCATGGCGGGGGATCAGGGCTCCAAGCTTCAGCCGCTGGGGAGGTGGAGGGGAGTGGGGGGGTCTGGGCTCTGCGACTCATCCACAGGAGGGCAGGGAGGGATGTTGGGGCTCTGGACTTCAGCCACAAGAGGGGTGAGGGGGTCAGTGCTCCGGGCTTCAGCCACTGGGGTGATAGCCCCTCCTCCAATGCACTGGCCCCCAGACCCTCTCACCTGCTCCACCAGAGCGAAACCCAGTCCAGCTTGTCCCGCTGCAGCTCGCAGACCCCTCAGTACAGCCACACCTTCACCTGGTCCTGCTCAGGGCAGCTGTCAGGCTCCTTCAATTCAAGTTTGTAAATTACTTTGTGACTCCCCAGGTACAATGTGATATATTCTGTACATGCAAAGTATCAGTCCTTTGTGCAGCCCCTCCCAGAAATCAAAATTCCTAGAGATTTTGGCCAAGTCTCTCAGTGTTGCTAATGGTACCAGCCTCTGTCTGAATGTCTATGTGTGTGTGTGTGTGTGTGTGTGTATGCATAAGTTTATTGTGATGTCATGTGTGACAAGAGCAAAGACCGTTCTGGTTCAGCATTCTTGCCCTGCCTTCAGTCTGCCAACTTGCTTGGTTGACAATGGCTGGTGAACCCAGGAGCTGATAGAGGGTGTGAGAACTGCAGCAACCGAGAGGGCAGGGGATTTAGAGTCAGATTGCTTCAAATGCTGCATTCGTCGGCTGACATTTAACAGCAATGCTTAGCTAACAGAATGGAGAAAGGAATTCTCTGCTAAAGATTCCACCTGCCCCTTTGGCCAACTCCACCCCTTCCCTGAACTGAGTGTGCTCAGAACAACACCCTCCCCCCACCCCCCCACACACACAAGCACACAGCTGGGCACCCAGCACACAGCAAGGGAGGGGGTTGTTTGGTTTGTTTTATTTTTACTTTGCAAAAGGTTTTTTCAAAAGGATTTTCTGCCCCTCTTACCCATGGCAAGGAAGCAGATGGTTGGGGGGAAGGGAACCTGAGAGTGGTGGAGCCAGTGCAGTGGGGGGAAGTTGCCGGAGTCTGAAGAGGGTAACGGGGGGCTGAAGGTGACCAGGTGCGGTGAGGGGAAGGGAACAGTTGGGGGAGGCTGAACGGGGCGATGGGGGGCAGTTGGAGGAGGCTGAAGGGGGCGATGGGGGGAAGGGGACATTTGGGGGGAGGCTGAAGGGGGCAATGGGTTGAAGGAGGCTGGGGCAGAGTGGCAGTTGTGGGGGCTGCTCATCCCCATGGGAGGGGAGGAGGAAGAGGAGCTGCCCTTGTATCAGAAGCTGTTTCCTATTAGAACTTGCAACTTCACTGATCCTGAGCAGGGTCCTGTGGTCAAAGGGGAACTAGATGGGTTCATGGAGGCCAGGTCCATCAATGGCTGTTAGCTGGGATGGGCAGGGATGGTGTCCCTAACCTCTGTCTGTCAGAAGCTGGGAATGGGGGACAGGGGATGGGTCACTGGATGATTCCTGTCTGTTCATTCCCTCTGGGGCACCTGGCACTGGCCGCTGTCAGCAGACAGGACACTGGGCTAGATGGACCTTTGGTCTGACCCAGTCTGACCGTTCTTATCTTCTGATGTTCTTCTCACATGCTCAGTAACATCTGCAAGTTGCTGCCCTCACGCGCCATCAGAATCTGCTCCCTGCAATCAAAGGCAGGGAAAATCCCCCTGAAGGGGGGAAATCGGAGGGGAGGGATGGGCAGAGGGACAAAACTGGGACAAGCTCAGGGGTTCAGACTGGGGTGGGGGGCGGCCTGCCCTGCCAGGTAGGTGCAGAAGGGAAAACCCCCAGATAGAGGGAGGCAGAGGGGATAAAAGTTACCATGGATGGGGGGAGCCGTCAGCAGCAGTTCCAAAGTACGGTGTGGTGGAGGGTAGAAGGACTTGTGTTCCTCACTGGATGGTCCAGCTCAGCACCCCCTCCCCAGGGCTGTGGTGTTAAAGGCCCCGGGTGGCCCAGTGCCCAGCTCTGCTCTAGCTGAAATGGTGACTGAGCTGCCAAGTGTTTTCAGATGCTACCGGTGTGGTGCTCTGCTTTCTCCTGTGTTGATATCACTCAGCTGCGTGCGTGTATTCCCTCTTTGTGCTGCCCCAGCTCTGCGCAGATAGCTGACCCAGCAAACCCGAAGAGAACCCCCAATAACCACAGAGTCTAGTAAGATGCAAAGTCACTTTGACTAGGTTTATTGCGATCTCGGACACAATGGCAGTTCCCCGTAGATTACTTAGTCTACCTGGCATACTACGAGAAAGTGCCTCTTGGCAAGGACCCGGCTCAGTGGCGGGACTTTCCACTGCCCCCGTGGCCGGACAAAGACACCACCCCAGGGATACATTCTTATACACGGGTACAAACAAGTTTCATATCACTCCTGACCTATTGAGGTGCAACCCCTCCACGTAGCAAGGTACAACCTCCCTACGTAGTAAAGTGCCGCCTCGCACCTTGTACCTGTTGGTTGGATCAAAACAACTCTATCCATCATTTTACCCTTTTGCCCCTGTCATTGGGATGGGTCGGCCTGTTCCATGTTATCTGTGGAATGTTTCGGTATAGTGTGTCTTGGTACCATTTTTATACTGTAACTATGCTAAGTGGATATATATTTATGCAACATCAGCCCTTTCCTTGCCAGCTTCTGTGAGCAGGGCCTGCCTCTTGCTCACAGCTTAACTTTGCTTTATGTTAGCAAAGTCTTGACCATTACTTTAGTTCAGGCCTCAGGCCTCATCCTGAGCCTTTATCAGGGCCTTCACTTACTACACCAAGGGAGACTTGATCCAGGGAAATAGTTTAAACCTCCTCCCTCCCCCATCATAAAACAAACTGATGATCATCAGTTCATCACTTCACCACTGAACTGCCCAGTGCCTGGCTTGGAGATGGGGGCAGGAGGAGAGAGACAAGAGTGAGATTTCAGCATCTCCAGGTAGGTCCCACGGCTCCAGTAGCCCCAACAAACACTGTGGGGTTTTAATCCATAGCTGTTGTCGGTCTTGGGAAGACCTTGGTGCACCAGCAGGGGAGGGTGTCTGACGGGGTTGGTGGTCTGGCTCGGGGTGGGGGGGTGGCACAGCTGGGAGGTGGAGGGGTCTGTGTGGTGTGGGAGGGTAGGGGATGGATCGGTGCTGTGGGAGAGGAGAGGGGGGTTGTTGGCAGGGGGCGATTGGGTTGTACGGATGGGGCCTGGGTCTGGGAGGGGCCTGGGGGAGGGAGAGGCTATAGGGGACTTGGATCGGGGGCTTGGGTCAATGGCATGGCTGTGGCTGTTGGGCTGGGAGGTAGTGAGGGGCAGCAGCATGGCTGCCCCCAGGGGGACACAGCATGGCTGTGGGGGGCTGTCGGGGGCTGTGGGGGGAGGGGCTGTCGGGTGGCACAGCTGGGTGGGGTGGCTGCACCCTGGCTTGGGGCGAGGAGGACAGTCGGTGGGGGATTGTGGAGTGGTGGGCCACACTGGGGCCTGGGGGCTTGTGGGGGGAAGCCCCATGGGTCTGTGGGCGGGGTAGTGGGGTGGCACCAGACCACGGTTGTTGGTCGGCCTTGGGGCATCTCTGGCTGTGTGCACCAGCGGGGGACGGGGGGTCTGTCACCCACTAGGCGTACGTTGTGGCATCGACTGATCTAGTGACATTTTGTATCTTCATTTTTATTTAAAAACACAGATCGATCCCCTCGGCCCGGCGCCTTTGAAATCCCTGGGCCCCTGGGCATGGACCCCTTGGCCCCACGTCCCTGCTGGGGGCCGGGGGTGACGCCACAAGACATGAATAAGAGCCAGACCCCCCGGCCAGACCCAGCGACTCCAGCTCGCCAGGGCCCAGGAGGCGCCGGGCGGAGCGAGCCGGGGCCCAGCCCAGCAGCAGGAGTGAATTGCGGGCGCTGCCTTGCCAGCCCCCGGGGCCTCGGCTGCTGCCGCTGGGGCCCCCCGAGCCCTGGCTGCAGGCGGGGGAGGGATATTCCCACGGCCTCCCCCCCCACCGAGACTCTCCCCGGGCAGAGACCCCGGCCCGGCCCCCCTGACTGGGACCCCGAGCCCCCCCGGCAGTGCCCCATGTGGGGAGAAGGGGAGACCTGCCCCCCGCAGGGAGCTGCTCCCGGTGCAGCCTGTGCGGGGCGGGGGGCCCAGGCTGCTCCCAGCGGGGCGAGCTGCGAGTCCCGGCCTCGGGCAGAGGGAAGCGGCAGCAGCGCCCAGGGTTTGCAGGGGGTGGGGGTGGGGCAGCGACATGTGGGGAGCCGGGGGGAGGGGGAAGGGTTGTGGGAGGGGTCAGGAATTGGGGAACAGGGATGCAGGAGGGGGGTGACCATGGATGTGGGAGGGGGCAGGAAGGGGGAGGGGGAAGGGTGATGTGGGAGAGGGCGGGAGAGGAGTGACGGGGGATGTGGGAGGGGGCAGGAATTGGGGAACAGGGATGTGGGAGGGGGGTGAGCAGGGATGTGGGAGGGGGCAGGAGGGGGAAGGGGGATGTGGTAGGGGGCGGGAGGGGGATGTCCGGGGATCTGGGAGGGGACAGAAATTGGGGAACAGGGATGTGGGAGGGGGAGGGAGGGGGGTGACCGGGGATGTGGGAGGGGGTAGGAATTGGGGAACAGGGATGTGGTAGGGGGGTGAGCAGGGATGTGGGAGGGGGTGACCGGGGATGTGGGAGGGGGTAGGAATTGGGGAACAGGGATGTAGGAGAGGGGTGACCAGGGATCTGGGAGGGGGAGGAATTGGGGAACAGGGATGTGGGAGGGGGGTGAGCAGGGATGTGGGAGGGGGCAGGAGGGGGAAGGGGAATGTGGTAGGGGGCGGGAGGGGTTGACCGGGGATCTGGGAGGGGGCAGGAATTGGGGAACAGGGATGTGGGAGGGGGTGACCGGGGATGTGGGAGGGGGTAGGAATTGGGGAACAGGGATGTAGGAGGGGGGTGACCAGGGATCTGGGAGGGGGCAGGAATTGGGGAACAGGGATGTGGGAGGGGGGTGACCGGGGATGTGGGAGGGGGTAGGAATTGGGGAACAGGGATGTAGGAGGGGGGTGACCAGGGATCTGGGAGGGGGCAGGAATTGGGGAACAGGGATGTGGGAGGGGGGTGAGCAGGGATGTGGGAGGGGGTGACTGGGGATGTGGGAGGGGGTAGGAATTGGGGAACAGGGATGTAGGAGGGGGGTGACCAGGAATGTGGGAGAGGGCAGGAATTGGGGAACAGGGATGCAGGGGGCGGGAGGGGGCCGGGGGATGTGGGGCGCTGGAGGGAGGCTGGGGGAGCACACAGGTATCGGGGCAGGGGGAGAATTCTGGGGCTCAGGGGAGCAGAGCTGGACTAGAGGGAAACTCTGAGTGTCCGATAAAGGGAAGAAAAGGGGGGATGTGGGGGAGGGGCTGTGGGGGGGCTGGAGGGAGACTATGGAACAAGCAGAGACTGGCTGGGGAGGGCAGAGCCAGAGGGCAGGAGGAGGGAGGGGGATGGGCACAGATACAATGGCAGCTCCCCCAGCCCATGGGGTAGGAGATTGGGAGGGGCTGCCCCGCCCAGCAGCCACTGGGAAGCTTTTTTCCTAGACATGGTCAAACCAGGGATATCAAAGGTGAACCAGGAAGTACTGGGTTTACTGGTTTGCTTACCGGTTAACCGGACCTTGCCAGTTAACCCCGCCAACCGGCCAGCCCCCCTGGGCCAGAGGAGTCCCTGCCGCAGTGGGTTGGGGGGGGGGCAGCCCCACGCCGGTGGGCAGGCAGGATCCCGGACAGAGCCACGCTGGAGTGGCTCCAGCCCTGTCTGCGGCAGCCAAGGCAGCCTGGAGCAGACCCTGCCGTACCTGGTCGGTGGGACCCCAGCCCCGGCTGCCCTGTGCCGGCCCGCTGGAGAGACCTGAGGTAAAACGGTTAACGAGTTAAATGATATAATTCTAACCGGTTAATCGTTTTAACCACTATTTACATCCCTAGGTCAAACAATCATGGGGGGGGCATCAGACTTCCCGCTAAGGGCTCAGAATTTGAAAATATCCCCCCACCCCCTATGCGCGCACACGCCCCCTGCTCCTAATTTACTCTTTGTTTGGTTAAGACAGTCTCATTATTTGGGGATCTTACTCCTGGATGATAAATGTTTGGGGCTGAATGGGAAAGGGACTGTCTGAATTGTCAAGATGGGGAACGAATAACAATCTACAGCAATGTCATTAACACAAACACACTCCAATCCTGCTCCAGCCGGAAGGGAAATGGGCAGGAATTCCTGCTGTCCAGCAATGGACACACTTACAGCCCCGCACAGCAGTGAGTGGGCCGGGGAGGCTGGTCAAAATGAACTGGACAAATTGGAGAAATGGTCTGAGGTAAACAGGATGAAGTTTAACAAAGACAAATGCAAAGTGCTCCACTTAGGAAGGAACAATCAGTTTCACACATACAGAATGGGAAGAGACTGTCTAGGAAGGAGTACGGCAGAAAGGGATCTAGGCGTTCTAGTGGACCACAAGCTAAATATGAGTCAACAGTGTGATGCTGTTGCAAAAAAAGCAAACATGATTCTGGGATGCATTAACAGGTGTGTTGTGAGCAAGACATAAGAAGTCATTCTTGCGCTCTATTCTGCGCTGGTTAGGCCTCAACTGGAGTATTGTGTCCAGTTCTGGGCACCACATTTCAAGGAAGATGTGGAGAAATTGGAGAGGGTCCAGAGAAGAGCAACAAGAATGATTAAAGGTCTTGAGAACATGACCTATGAAGGAAGGCTGAAAGAATTGGGTTTGTTTAGTTTGGAAAAGAGAAGACTGAGAGGGGACATGATAGCAGTTTTCAGGTATCTAAAAGGGTGTCATAAGGAGGAGGGAGAAAACTTGTTCAGTAAACACTGGAATAAACTGCCTAGGGAGGTTGTGGAATCTCCATCTCTGGAGATATTTAAGAGTAGGCTAGATAAATATCTATCCGGGATGGTCTAGACAGTATTTGGTCCTGCCATGAGGGCAGGGGACTGGACTCAATGACCTCTCGAGGTCCCTTCCAGTCCTAGAATCTATGAATCTATGAAGGAGGCAACAACCTGTCATGTGTGATTTAAGGAGCAGGAAAAGAATCTGGGAATTACCTTTTGTAAAATCTCATCTTCTTTCGAAAACCTGTGGAAATAGCTGATTCAAGAAGTTGTTGACAGATGGATAGTACACGTCTATCAGCTCCTGGGTTCACCAGCCATTGTCAACCAAGCAAGTTGGCAGACTGAAGGCAGGGCAAGAATGCTGAACCAGAACCGTCTTTGCTCTTGTCACACATGACATCACAATAAACTTATGCATACACACACACACACACAGACATACAGACAGAGGCTGGTACCATTAGCAACAGGAATTTTGATTTCTGGGAGGGGCTGCACAAAGGACTGATACTTTGCATGTACAGAATATATCACATTGTACCTGGGGAGTCACAAAGTAGTTTACAAACTTGAATTCAAGGAGCCTGACAGCTGCCCTGAGCAGGACCAGGTGAAGGTGGGGCTGTACTGAGGGGTCTGCGAGCTGCAGCGGGACGTGCTGGACTGGGTTTCGCTCTGGTGGAGCAGGTGAGAGGGTCTGGGGGCCAGTGCATTGGAGGAGGGGCTATCACCCCAGTGGCTGAAGCCCGGAGCACTGACCCCCTCACCCCTCTTGTGGCTGAAGTCCAGAGCCCCAACATCCCTCCCTGCCCTCCTGTGGATGAGTCGCAGAGCCCAGACCCCCACACTCCCCTCCACCTCCCCAGCGGCTGAAGCTTGGAGCCCTGATCCCCCCCCATGGCAGCCGAAGACCAGGTCTCTTCCCTTCATCTCTCTTGGTGGCTTGAGCCTGGACACAAGCCCGGAGTCCTCCCTCCCCGCCTCCGCCCTGGGTGCTATAGCCCGGATCCTGGAGTCTCTACCCAGTTGTGGGAGACCAGAGCCCCAAACCCAGAGCTTCCCCCTCCATCGATCAAGCCTGGAGCCCTGAGCCCATCCCCACCCCTGGGAGTTGTTTAGGAAGAAGGTACACACCTATGTAGGGCCCTATGAAATCTCTTTTATTATTGGGGATTTTCCAATTTAGTATTTTCTGAGTTTTGTCCTTTCCATTTCTTAAAAAGTAATTCCGTCTTTATGGTTTTTGTGTTAATCACAATTGTTTGATACACTGACCACAGTTAAGTAGCTTTACTATAAATGCACACAAATGTTCAGAAATGGCTTGCAAGGGGAGAAACTGATTTTACTAAAAGAATCCTACAATTTAAACAAAACTTCCTACAGATTCCCAGTGTACGGTAAAAGTGACATTTTGTGTGTGTGAATGGGGGAGGGAGGTTGTGGGGGGAGTGGAGTGTGTGTGTGTGTTGGGGGAGAGTATGTATGGGTGTGTTGGGGAGTGGGGGAGGAGTGTGTGTGTGTGGGTGGAAGTTTATGGGGACTGTGTGTGTCGGGGTTTGTGTGGGTGGAAGTTTGTGGGGGCAGTGGAGGTGAGTGTGTGGGTGGGGGTAGGTGGAAGTTTGTGGGGGCAGTGGAGGTGAGTGTGAGTTGGGGGGGTGTGGGTAGAAGTTTGTGCGGGCAGTGGAGGTGAGTGTGTGTGTGGGGGGGGGGTGGAAGTTTGTGGGGGCAGTGGAGGTGAGTGTGTGGGTCGGGGTGGGTGGAAGTTTGTGGGGGTAGTGGAGGTGAGTGTGTGGGTGTGTGTGGGTGGAAGTTTGTGCGGGCAGTGGAGGTGAGTGTGACTGTGTGTGTTGGGGCAGTCAGGAGGCCGGGTGAGCTGGAGCTGCCTGAGCAGGGCTGAGCTGACGGGAGAGGAGCGGCCCAGAGAGTCGCGTGGGGGGCAGAGCAGCAGCAGCTGTGTGGGGGCAGAGTGGGGCTGGGGCTGGAGCCCTCTGGAGCCAGGTGCGGGGAGCAGCTGGGCAGAGTGTGGGGGTTTCTGGGCAGCGGGCCCAGTACAGGGAGACCCCACCAGTCAAGAGGCCTTGCAGGCCGCACTGGGAGGGGTATTGTAACCCCCGCGGGGGGGGGGGGAGGGGCCCTGCCACCTAGACACTGAGGGCGTGTGGCCACCGCCAGAGCGAGTGTCCGACCCGCGGCGTCCCTGCAGCACAGCCAGGGCCTGGCCAGGGGCCTGGGACGTGTGAGGAACAGACTGTGAACTGCCACAGCTGTTTGGGGTCCCCCGTGCCACAGAGCGGGGTGACGGCTTTTCCTTTCACCTTCCCCAGTTTCTCCTTGTTTTTAATGACTTGCTGTTTAATAACTTGTGTTTGCTTTGAACTATATGCGATGATCAATGGGTCAGGGAAGCGTCCGGAGCAGAGAGAGTACCCCGGAGTGGAGACACCCGAGCCCTGTCCTAAGTACAACAACCGGATTGGGGGTCGAGCCCCAGGAATCCTGGGCCCAGCCTTGTCTGGGTTACGAGGACTCTGCCACACGAGAGTAGAAGGGGTGTCCTGGAGTCAGGCGGGCCTCTGGGTGAAGTTAGTGGGAGCGAGGACTCAGATCCTTTCGCCAGCCAATTCCACAGGGGTAGTGTATGAGCCAGGAAAGGTCCCCACGATAGCGGGACCATTCCCCCGCTTACATAGGCCTGGACACAGAATGCCTTTAGCTGTGGATTGCACTGCAGATCTGATTGGCTGTAAATCCTGGATACCTCTGGCAACATGAGACCGCATGAACTGGTCCTTTCCTATGGTCTGGCTCTGGTGAGGTAAGACTAAAAGGTCTTTTCACGGTTGGACCAGGACAGACTCTGGGGAGTGCATTATTCTCCTCAGCACTTCCATTCTGTAGTGCCCTGACAGCAAGATCCCAGGTGAATGTGTGGGTTACTCTCCCTGGCAGGGTCAGGTTTTCTGTTCAGTTTTTAATGACTGAAATGCTTTTCTCTTCTTTGTAACCTAGGCACATGGTTGGACTCCAATCGCAGAGCGGAAGCAGAAAATAGTCACCATTCCCCGGAGATGCCCAGCTAAAGAGGGAACTTTTCAGTAAGAGCTCCCTGCTGGTTCACACATGCATGTAGACAGCGTCCATGCGGGTGTCTGTCAGTGAGGTTTCTCTGTCTGTTCTGTCAAATGTTTGCCTACTTGTTTTCTGGCTGGTGCCGGCTGAAAGGATTTCGTATCCGAGGAAGGACGTATCCTCCTGCTTAGCAAACAAACAAAGCAGCACATTTCATGTCCAGATTATATTTAGTCGTAAATCGACATTCTGATGGTTCCCCACCAAGGAAAGTTACCCCGTCTTTAGGAAAATGACTGAAGTACGAATGCCAAACACAATTCCAACAGAGGATTCAAAGCAAGGTTTTCTGCATGGTGATTAAAGGCTTTAATTTAAATCAGTCCACCCTGAGGTGAACAATTAAGAGTTGTTATCTTCACTGAAGGCAGTTGAGGTCTAAGCCCTTGGTTCTGTCTGAATGGAAATTCGTTCCATTTACTAATCCGGTTTCAGGAGCATTGTGTGGGGTGCAAGGAGAGGCCAGTGCCATGAGGACAGATGGCTTTGGATGTAAAGGTCGCCGGCAGCACCTGTAACACCTCTCCCCCAACGTGCCCTCGCTTGTCCTGGCTCTGGAGCTGCGGCTGGAGGGGGGCTCGGGTCAAACCCTTTGGCGCTGAAGCCAAGTGTTGACATCTCGCTCTCGGGGGCCCAGACTGACCCAGCCACAATCCCCGCGTGGGGGGAGGGGGCGAGCTTTGTCTCCCGTGGCCGTGGGGAGCGTCTCGGGGAGAAGCGGATGCTTGCATTGGGATTTTACACAAAGACCTTTCAGAAGAGCCCTAGACGGTGTCTGAGCTGGCTCGGATGAGGCAGCAAGGGGCAACGCAGCCTGAGCCAGTGAAACTGCGAATCCCCCAGGGAGCAGTGGAAGCAGGTCCAAGCCGCAGCAAAGAGCGGTTCCTGCCGGGAGACGGGAAGCAGGCAGATTGCAGCTCTGTGGGACAGAGAGTGTCTGTTTGTTCTGTATGTGGACAGCACCTGGCACAATGGGGCTGGTCCCTGAGTGGGGCCTGTACACAATGCTAATAAAAGAAGGGGATTTGTTGGATTACTCTAAATCCCGAGTGGAAAGGTGGAGGTGACAGGGGCAAGCCCTGGACAGATGGGATCTGCCCAACCAGGGCAGCATGTGCAGGACGGGGAAGGGGAAAGGCCATTGGAAGTGTTTCCACAAAAGCAAAAAAATCAGGGAACCAGCCCAACCATGGTGGAGTGAGGCTGTTCCCTGGGCTAGATCTCCACAGACAGCAGTCATGGGCCGGCTGGGAGGGATGGCCTGGATTCACTTTGGATTGGCTCCAGTGTAAATGAGACGAGAATTGTCCCAGAAGGGCCCAGGTACAAGAGTGACAGACACTGTAGGTGGAGCCTGTGAATAAAAAAATTAGGTGCATTATAAAACAGTAGTAAAATAATCCCCCTGCTCCCCTTCTCCTGATGGGTGACCCCAAGTCTGACCTTGTACCTGTCCATGGGGCATCATCACTGAATGGGGGAGCTGTTAACGAGGCACCACAGGGATTGGCTGTAGCCCCCTCACTATTCAACTTTGTAATTAACCATCTGGAAGTAAATATAAAATCACTGCTGATAAAGTCTGTGGCTAACACAGCTTGGAGGAGTGGTAAATAATGCTAATGATGGGGCAGTTGTACAGAGCAGCCTGGATAGTTTGATAAAATGGGATTAGTAAAACAAATGCAGTTTAATACAGCCAAAAGCCAGGCCCTATAGCTGGGAACGGAGGCTGGTGGCCACACCTAGAGCCTAGGGAACCTAGAGCCTGGAAAGCAGGGACTATGAAAAGGATTTAGGGTCACAGAGGACAAACAGCTGAACCTGAGCTTCTGTGAGCTGCTTTCAGGTTAAGCCTGCAGCTTTGGGCAAGTAATTCAGACCCTGGGTCTGTGTTGGAGCAGACGGGCGTGTCTGGCTCAACAAGACAGGGTTCTGGGGTCCTGAGCTGCCAGGGCAGGAAAGCAGGGGCAGAAGTAGTCTTGGCACATCGGTTGGCAGCTCCCAAGGGGCTTTCTGTGATCCAACCCGTCACAAGGGACAAAACACTCCAATCCCTCCTGGTGGGAGGAGCCAGGTTTGCTCTTCAAATTCTGTCCTTTGTAGATGTCCAGGTCTGGGAATGTCCCACAACAGCATTTCTAATGGGAAGCTGGCTGCAGAACAATTAAACTGCTGAGAGCTCCTATGCAGGTGGGGTGGGAATTCAGTCTCTGTGTTCTGTCAGTGCAGCTAGAGCAATAGGAAAACCTCACCAGTCACTGTAGCAACTGTCTACTCCAAAGTACTACAGGAGCATTTTAAGTGTAGACAGCCTGAGAGTGAGACCAGATCTACCTCCAGTTGGCACTAGGGATGCGCCAGCACTGAGACTACAGCAATGACAACAGTTCAATGCTTCCGGAGTTGGCACGGAGATTCAAATCTACGTGGGAAGCCCCAAGGGATTTCTAGTCCAGCACCTTAACCCCTCAGCCACAGCTACCTGATGGCCACTGGCTTCCCTACACTATGATTCTCTTAGTGAATTATCACTTCACATTGTTTGCTCAGACCAGCCTCCCCGGCCCACTCACTGCTGTGCGGGGCTGTAAGTGTGTCCATTGCTGGACAGCAGGAATTCCTGCCCATTTCCCTTCCGGCTGGAGCAGGATTGGAGTGTGTTTGTGTTAATGACATTGCTGTAGATTGTTGTTCGTTCCCCATCTTGACAATTCAGACAGTCCCTTTCCCATTCAGATCTCCAGCATTTCGTTCCAATAGCAGGGGTCCGGTTTTCTCTGGGGCACTGACATGTTTCAGGGGGTTGGTGAGTGAACTCAGCCTTGCATTCCATCCTTGACGGGGCGGGACAAGGGTGGTCAGTTTTGTTGGGCCAGCAAGTTGGCAACCCTAGATCCAGGGGAAACAAACACCCAACGAGGCTGGCCAGGGGCAGGACATCAGCTTGGAGGGGAGGGGTGGGGGTGGCAGTGACATCACAAAGGCCTGTTGCAGGAACTCGGCCTATTGGGCAAAGGTGGTGGGGAGGGGGTGACCTCACAGAGAGACCCTGACATCAGCCGTGCAGGACAGAGGTGCAGGGCCAGGCCAGTCTCTGAGACCCCCCCGGCTTTGCTGCCGCAAATCTCCTTCGCGAGGTCTCTCCTCGAGGACTGAGAGAGAATTAGGATTCACGGATGTGAGCATGGGGAGGAATCTCTGTGGAGTTTTCTCCTTTCCTACCACTGATTGTGCCGAAAACAAACTTCCCTTTGCCAAGGTAAGAGGCCCAGAGAGGTTTGGAACCTGTTCAGTCTGATCCCCCTGGTGCAGGCAGCATTCTAAACCCAGAAAACACTGGCTTAAGGTGGCCGAATTTGATTTCCTGCCTAGGACTTTGACGCTTAGAATCCCTGGGGACATTGGGGTTTATCCTTTTTGGTTTCCCTTTTCCTCTTTCCTCCCTCCTTTCTCCTCTTCTCTTGCTTCTTTTTCCCCTTTCCCCGGCTTCCCTCCCTCTACCAAGAAGGGGTGTGTGTGTGGAGTGTGGATGGGGTGGGGGGTGCTCTCATTGCGGGAGGTCCTCACAAAGAGGTGAGGCTGGATCTGAGAGTGATCCCCTCTGATGGTGACCTGGGCCGTCCTTTGGGACATCTGGTGAGACCTCTCAGCCTCCCGCCCCTCAGAGTCTCAGTGCTGATTGGCCAAGCAGGGGGCTATCGCCAGCGAGGAGACTCAGGTCCTTTTGGCCTCTTTTCAAATCATGCAAATAAGTCACAACCAATCCAATGTATGGGATTAATCTTGCTGCTTCTCTCCATTAATTGTCTCTTAGCAGGTCATGATTTCCTCTAATGGTCTAGGTCTTCTAAAATACTTGCTGAATAATTCCTATGAACCACTGTTGGTCTGTAGCTCACTTGAGAGCACTTTATTCTGATCAGTCACTGTATGAAATTCAAGATGTCTCAGATAGGTTGAAAGTCAGGAGCAGTGTTTCCTCACATTTTTTATGTCCGTGTGCGGAATGAATTTTGTGATGTGCACCAATATGTGCAATTTTGTTATGTGACACATCACCTGTATATTGCTGCACATCACAAAATTCATTCTGCACATGGACGGTGTGTGGCAGGGGTGAGGCTGAAGGGTTCAGAGTGTGGGAGGGGGCTGAAGTGGGGCAGAGGGTTGGGGTGTGGGCTCTGGGGTGGGGCTGGGAATGAGGGGCTCAGGGCTAGGGCAGAGGGTTGGGGTGCAGGGGGTGAGGGCTCTGGCTGGGGGAGCGGGCTTTGGGATGGGGCTAGGAATGAGGGGCTCAGGGCTAGCTGATTCAAGAAGTTGTTGACAGATGGATAGTACGCGTCTATCAGCTCCTGGGTGCACTAGCCGTTGTCAACCAAGCAAGTTGGCAGACTGAAGGCAGGGCAAGAATGCTGAACCAGAACGGTCTTTGCTCTTGTCACACATGACATCACAATAAACTTATGCATACACACACACACACACAGACATACAGACAGAGGCTGGTACCATTAGCAACAGGAATTTTGATTTCTGGGAGGGGCTGCACAAAGGACTGATACTTTGCATGTACAGAATATATCACATTGTACCTGGGGAGTCACAAAGTAGTTTACAAACTTGAATTCCAGGAGCCTGACAGCTGCCCTGAGCAGGACCAGGTGAAGGTGGGGCTGTACTGAGGGGTCTGCGAGCTGCAGCGGGACGAGCTGGACTGGGTTTCGCTCTGGTGGAGCAGGTGAGAGGGTCTGGGGGCCAGTGCATTGGGGGAGGGGCTGTCACCCCAGTGGCCGAAGCCCGGAGCACTGACCCCCTCACCTCTCTTGTGGCTGAAGTCCAGAGCCCCCACCTCCCTCCCTGCCCTCCTGTGGATGAGTCACAGAGCCCAGAGCCCCCACTCCCCTCCACCTCCCCAGCGGCTGAAGCTTGGAGCCCTGATCTCCCCCCCATGGCAGCCGAAGACCAGGTCTCTTCCCTTCATCTCTCTTGGTGGCTTGAGCCTGGACACAAGCCCGGAGTCCTCCCTCCCCCCCTCCGCCCTGGGTGCTATAGCCCGGATCCTGGAGTCTCTACCCAGTTGTGGGAGACCAGAGCCCCAAACCCAGCGCTCCCCCTCCATAGATCAAGCCTGGAGCCCTGAGCCCATCCCCACCCCCGGGAGTTGTTTCGGAAGATGGTACACGCCTATGTAGGGCCCTATGAAATCTCTTTTATTATTGGGGATTTTCCAATTTAGTATTTTCTGAGTTTTGTCCTTTCCAGTTCTTAAAAATTAATTCCGTCTTTATGGTTTTTGTGTTAATCACAATTGTTTGATACACTGACCACAGTTAAGTAGCTTTACTATAAATGCACACAAATGTTCAGATATGGCTTGCAAGGGGAGAAACTGATTTTACTAAAAGAATCCTACAATTTAAACAAAACTTCCTGCAGATGCCCAGAGTACGGTAAAAGTGACATTTTAAACTCACCTTTTAAAGTAGCCGTAAGTAACACGAGCAACTGAAATTGCTGAACAGTGACACCACAGTCCACAGCAGTGTGTGTGTGCATGGGGGAGGGAGGTTGTGGGGGGAGTGGAGTGTGTGTGTGTGTGTGTGTGTGTTGGGGGAGAGTATGTATGGGTGTGCTGGGGAGCGGGGGAGGAGTGTGAGTGTGTGGGTGGAAGTTTATGGGGCGCAGTGGAGGTGAGTGTGTGGGGGTGGGGGGGGGCGGAAGTTTGTGGGGGCAGTGGAGGTGAGTGTGTGAGTTGGGGGTGTGTGTGGGTGGAAGTTTGTGGGGGCAGTGGAGGTGAGTGTGTGGGTGGGGTGGGGGTGGGTGAAAGTTTGTGGGGGCAGTGGAGGTGAGTGTGGGGGGGTGGAAGTTTGTGCGGGCAGTGGATGTGAGGGTAGGGGGGTGGAAGTTTGTGGGGGCAGTGGAGGTGAGTGTGTGGGTGGGGTGGGGGTGGGTGAAAGTTTGTGGGGGCAGTGGATGTGAGGGTAGGGGGGTGGAAGTTTGTGGGGGCAGTGGAGGTGACTGTGGGGGGGTGGAAGTTTGTGGGGGCAGTGGAGGTGAGTGTGACTGTGTGTCTTGGGGCAGTCAGGAGGCCGGGGGTCCCGTCCTCCGTGTGAGCTGGAGCTGCCTGAGCAGGGCTGAGCTGAAGGGAGAGAAGCAGCCCAGGGAGCTCTGTCTCCCGTGGCCGTGGGGACCGTCTCGGGGAGAAGCGGATGCTCCGCCCCCCGTGAGCGCACCGGCCCCGGGTGCAGCGGGGGGACCGGGACCGAGCACAGCGACTCCCCGGGGCCGGGCGGGGATGTCCTAGGGCTGAAAGTGCCACTTAGACCTCACCGGGCACCGCGGCTGAGCGCCCCGGGGCTCCCGAGCCGGGCGGTTCGGTTCGGTTCGGTGCGCCCCGGGGTGCGCGGGCCCGAACCAACCACCGAGGGGGACGGGCACCCCGCTCTGCCCCGGCCCCGCCCCGCCCCCAGCCCCGCCCCGCTGTGCCCCGGCCCCGCCCCCAGCCCCGCCCCGCTGTGCCCCGGCCCCGCCCCCAGCCCCGCCCCGCTCTGCAGCGGCCCCGCCCCCAGCCCCGACCCAAACTCTGGCCCGGCCCCGGGCCCTGTCCCGCCCCTGCTCCGGCCCAATCCCGCCCCGCTCTACCCCGGCCCCGCCCCTACTCCAGCCCCGCCCCGCTGTGCCCTGGCCCCGCCCCTGCTCCAGCCCCGCCCCGCTGTGCCCCGGCCCCGCCCCTACTACAGCACCGCCCCCAGCCCCGCTCCGCTGTGCCCCGGCCCCGCCCCCTGCCCCGCCCCGTGCCGCGTCCATGCTCCAGCCCCAGCCCTGCCCCGCTGTGCCCCGGCCCCGCCCGCAGCCCCGCCCCGCTGTGCCCCAGCCCCGCCTAGCTCTGCCCCTCCCCCGCCCTCAGTCCAGTCCCTGCTCCGACCCCGCCCCCATCCCCGCCCCGCTCGGCCCCCGCCCCTGCCCCTGCCCCGCCTCCCGCCCCAACCCGCTCTGCCCCGGCCCCGCCCCAGCCCCGCCTCCCCCGGGGCTTGGCCTCTGACCTGATCGCTCTGCCCCACCCCCCAGCCGCCACATGCCCCGCCCACTGCCACCTCCTTTCGCCTCCCTAGCGCCGCCGCCCCTGAAACCCCTCTACCCAGGCCGAGGCCGGAAGCGGAAGTGAGTGCGGAGCTCAGGACGCCATTAGGAGAAGGTCAGAGGCGCCAGAGAGTGGCGTGGGGCGAGGAGGGGCTGTTGCGCGCTGCTTCTGCCAGCCCCGCTGCATTGTGGGATTCCTTTTCCCTTCCAGCGAGTGTCTTCTGTTCCACCCACCCCGACCCTCACCTCCACTGCGCCCACAAACTTCCACCCACCCCCACATTCACCTCCACTGCGCCCACAAACTTCCACCCACACACACCCCCAACTCACACACACACTTCCACTGCGCCCACAAACTTCCACCCACCCCCACCCACACATTCACCTCCACTGCGCCCACAAACTTCCACCCACACACACCCCCAACTCACACACACACTTCCACTGCGCCCACAAACTTCCACCCACCCCCACCCACACATTCACCTCCACTGCGCCCACAAACTTCCACCCACCCCCACCCACACATTCACCTCCACTGCGCCCACAAACTTCCACCCACAACCCCCGCACACACACACTCACCTCCACTGCCCCCACAAACTTCCACCCACCCCCACCCCACCCACACATTCACCTCCACTGCGCCCACAAACTTCCACCCACCCCCACCCACACACTCACCTCCACTGCCCCCCACAAATTTCCATGCCCACCCCCACCCACACATTCACTGCCCCCACAAACTTCCACCCACACACCCCCCCACCCTCACCTCCACTGCGCCCCATAAACTTCCACACAAACACTCACACTCCTCCCCCACTCCCCATCACACCCATACATACTCTACACACACACACACTCCACTCCCCCCACAACCTCCCTCCCCCATGCACACACACACTGCTGTGGACTGTAGTGTCACTGTTCAGCAATGTCAGTTGGTCGTGTTACTTACGGCTGCTTTAAAAGGTGAGTTAAAATTGTCACTTTTACCGTACTCTGGGCATCTGCAGGAAGTTTTGTTTAAATTGTAGGATTCTTTTAGTAAAATCAGTTTCTCCCCTTGCAAGCCATTTCTGAACATTTGTGTGCATTTATAGTAAAGCTACTTAACTGTGGTCAGTGTATCAAACAATTGTGATTAACACAAAAACCATAAAGACGGAATTAATTTTTAAGAACTGGAAAGGACAAAACTCAGAAAATACTAAATTGGAAAATCCCCAATAATAAAAGAGATTTCATAGGGCCCTACATAGGCGTGTACCATCTTCCGAAACAACTCCCGGGGGTGGGGATGGGCTCAGGGCTCCAGGGTTGATCGATGGAGGGCGAACTCTGGGTTTGGGGCTCTGGTCTCCCACAACTGGGTAGAGACTCCAGGATCCGGGCTATAGCACCCAGGGCGGAGGGGGGGAGGGAGGACTCCGGGCTTGTGTCCAGGCTCAAGCCACCAAGAGAGATGAAGGGAAGAGACCTGGTCTTCGGCTGCCATGGGGGGGAGATCAGGGCTCCAAGCTTCAGCCGCTGGGGAGGTGGAAGGGAGTGGGGGCTCTGGGCTCTGCGATTCATCCACAGGAGGGCAGGGAGGGAGGTGGGGGCTCTGGACTTCAGCCACAAGAGGGGTGAGGGGGTCAGTGCTCCGGGCTTCGGCCACTGGGGTGACAGCCCCTCCCCCAATGCACTGGCCCCCAGACCCTCTCACCTGCTCCACCAGAGCGAAACCCAGTCCAGCTCGTCCCGCTGCATCTCGCAGACCCCTCAGTACAGCCCCACCTTCACCTGGTCCTGCTCAGGGCAGCTGTCAGGCTCCTGGAATTCAAGTTTGTAAACTACTTTGTGACTCCCCAGGTACAATGTGATATATTCTGTACATGCAAAGTATCAGTCCTTTGTGCAGCCCCTCCCAGAAATCAAAATTCCTGTTGCTAATGGTACCAGCCTCTGTCTGTATGTCTGTGTGTGTGTGTGTATGCATAAGTTTATTGTGATGTCATGTGTGACAAGAGCAAAGACCGTTCTGGTTCAGCACTCTTGCCCTGCCTTCAGTCTGCCAACTTGCTTGGTTGACAACGGCTAGTGATCCCAGGAGCTGATAGACGCGTACTATCCATCTGTCAACAACTTCTTGAATCAGCTATTTCCACAGCTTTTTGGAAGAAGATGAGATTTTACAAAAGGTAATTCCCAGATTCTTTTCCTGCTCCTTAGATCACACATGACAGGTTGTTGCCTCCTTCATAGATTCATAGATTCTAGGACAGGAAGGGACCTCGAGAGGTCATTGAGTCCAGTCCCCGGCCCTCATGGCAGGACCAAATACTGTCTAGACCATGCTGGACCCTCTCCAATTTCTCCACATCTTCCTTGAAATGTGGTGCCCAGAACTGGACACAATACTCCAGTTGAGGCCTAACCAGCGCAGAGTAGAGCGCAAGAATGACTTCTTATGTCTTGCTCACAACACACCTGTTAATGCATCCCAGAATCATGTTTGCTTTTTTTGCAACAGCATCACACTGTTGACTCATATTTAGCTTGTGGTCCACTATAACGCCTAGATCCCTTTCTGCCGTACTCCTTCCTAGACAGTCTCTTCCCATTCTGTATGTGTGAAACTGATTGTTCCTTCCTAAGTGGAGCACTTTGCATTTGTCTTTGTTAAACTTCATCCTGTTTACCTCAGACCATTTCTCCAATTTGTCCAGATCATTTTGAATTATGACCCTATCCTCCAAAGCAGTTGCAATCCTTCCCAGTTTGGTATCATCTGCAAATTTAATAACCGTCCTTTCTATGCCAATATCTAAGTCGTTGATGAAGATATTGAACAGAGCCGGTCCCAAAACAGACCCCTGCGGAACCCCACTTGTTATACCTTTCCAGCAGGATTGGGAACCATTAATAACTACTCTCTGAGTACGGTTATCCAGCCAGTTATGCACCCACCTTATAGTAGCCCCATCTAAGTTGTATTTGCCTAGTTTATCGATAAGAATATCATGCGAGACCCTATCAAATGCCTTACTGAAGTCTAGGTATACCACATCCACCGCTTCTCCCTTATCCACAAGACTCGTTATCCTAGCAAAGAAAGCTATCAGATTGGTTTGACATGATTTGTTCTTTACAAATCCATGCTGGCTATTCCCTATCACCTTACCACCTTCCAAGTGTTTGCAGATGATTTCCTTGATTACTTGCTCCATTATCTTCCCTGGCACAGAAGTTAAACTAACTGGTCTGTAGTTTCCTGGCTTGTTTTTATTTCCCTTTTTAGAGATGGGCACTATATTTGCCCTTTTCCAGTCCTCTGGAATCTCTCCTGTCTCCCATGATTTTCCAAAGATAATAGCTAGAGGCTCAGATACCTCCTCTATTAGCTCCTTGAGTATTCTAGGATGCATTTCATCAGGCCCTGGTGACTTGCAGGCATCTAACTTTTCTAAGTGATTTTTAACTTGTTCTTTTTTTATTTTATCTTCTAAACCTACCCCCTTCCCATAGCATTCACTATGTTAGTCATTCCTTCAGACTTCTCGGTGAAGACCAAAACAAAGAAGTCATTAAGCATCTCTGCCATTTCCAAGTTTCCTGTTACTGTTTCTCCCTCCTCACTGAGCCTACCCTGTCCTTGGTTTTCCTCTTGCTTCTAATGTATTGTGGAAGCAGAGAAAGAACGGACAGGAAGGGGATTGCAATGCATGACAGTTTGTTAGCAAGAGTTAGGCTAACTGTAACCCTAATAACGCGAGATTTGAAGAAGCGAGGATTGTGTGAGGCGAGTGGGAAAGAACTGTGTGAGAAGTTGTTGCGACCTTGTGTAGATAATATTGTTGCTTCTGTGGAAACACTTCCAATGGCCTTTCCCCTTCCCCGTCCTGCACATGCTGCCCTGGTTGGGCAGATCCCATCTGTCCAGGGCTTGCCCCTGTCACCTCCACCTTTCCACTCGAGATTTAGAGTAATCCAACAAATCCCCTTCTTTTATTAGCATTGTGTACAGGCCCCACTCAGGGATCAGCCCCATTGTGCCAGGTGCCGTCCACATACAGAACAAACAGACACTCTCTGTCCCACAGAGCTGCAATCTGCCTGCTTCCCGTCTCCCGGCAGGAACCGCTCTTTGCTGCGGCTTGGACCTGCTTCCACTGCTCCCTGGGGGATTGGCAGTTTCACTGGCTCAGGCTGCGTTGCCCCTTGCTGCCTCATCCGAGCCAGCTCAGACACCGTCTAGGGCTCTTCTGAAAGGTCTTTGTGTAAAATCCCAATGCAAGTATCCGCTTCTCCCCGAGACGCTCCCCACGGCCACGGGAGACAGAGCTCGCCCCCCCCCTCCCCCCACGCGGGGATTGTGGCTGGGTCAGTCTGGGCCCCCGAGAGCGAGATGTCAACACTGGGCTTCAGCGCCAAAGGGTTTGACCCGAGCCCCGCTCCAGCCGCAGCTCCAGAGCCAGGACAAGCGAGGGCACGTTGGGGGGGAGGTGTTACAGGTGCTGCCGGCGACCTTTACATCCAAAGCCATCTGTCCTCATGGCACTGGCCTCTCCTTGCACCCCACACAATGCTCCTGAAACCGGATTAGTAAATGGAACGAATTTCCATTCAGACAGAACCAAGGGCTTAGACCTCAACTGCCTTCAGTGAAGATAACAACTCTTAATTGTTCACCTCAGGGTGGACTGATTTAAATTAAAGCCTTTAATCACCATGCAGAAAACCTTGCTTTGAATCCTCTATTGGAATTGTGTTTGGCATTCGTACTTCAGTCATTTTCCTAAAGACGGGGTAACTTTCCTTGGTGGGGAACCATCACAATGTCGATTTACGACTAAATATAATCTGGACATGAAATGTGCTGCTTTGTTTGTTTGCTAAGCAGGAGGATACGTCCTTCCTCGGATACGAAATCCTTTCAGCCGGCACCAGCCAGAAAACAAGTAGGCAAACATTTGACAGAACAGACAGAGAAACCTCACTGACAGACACCCGCATGGACGCTGTCTACATGCATGTGTGAACCAGCAGGGAGCTCTTACTGAAAAGTTCCCTCTTTAGCTGGGCATCTCCGGGGAATGGTGACTATTTTCTGCTTCCGCTCTGCGACTGGAGTCCAACCATGTGCCTAGGTTACAAAGAAGAGAAAAGCATTTCAGTCATTAAAAACTGAACAGAAAACCTGACCCTGCCAGGGAGAGTAACCCACACATTCACCTGGGATCTTGCTGTCAGGGCACTACAGAATGGAAGTGCTGAGGAGAATAATGCACTCCCCAGAGTCTGTCCTGGTCCAACCGTGAAAAGACCTTTTAGTCTTACCTCACCAGAGCCAGACCATAGGAAAGGACCAGTTCATGCGGTCTCATGTTGCCAGAGGTATCCAGGATTTACAGCCAATCAGATCTGCAGTGCAATCCACAGCTAAAGGCATTCTGTGTCCAGGCCTATGTAAGCGGGGGAATGGTCCCGCTATCGTGGGGACCTTTCCTGGCTCATACACTACCCCTGTGGAATTGGCTGGCGAAAGGATCTGAGTCCTCGCTCCCACTCCCGCCTGACTCCAGGACACCCCTTCTACTCTCGTGTGGCAGAGTCCTCGTAACCCAGACAAGGCTGGGCCCAGGATTCCTGGGGCTCGACCCCCAATCTGGTTGTTGTACTTAGGACAGGGCTCGGGTGTCTCCACTCCGGGGTACTCTCTCTGCTCCGGACGCTTCCCTGACCCATTGATCATCGCATATAGTTCAAAGCAAACACAAGTTATTAAACAGCAAGTCATTAAAAACAAGGAGAAACTGGGGAAGGTGAAAGGAAAAGCCGTCACCCCGCTCTGTGGCACGGGGGACCCCAAACAGCTGTGGCAGTTCACAGTCTGTTCCTCACACGTCCCAGGCCCCTGGCCAGGCCCTGGCTGTGCTGCAGGGACGCTGCGGGTCGGACACTCGCTCTGGCGGTGGCCACACGCCCTCAGTGTCTAGGTGGCAGGGCCCCTCCCCCCCCCCCCCCCCGCGGGGGTTACAATACCCCTCCCAGTGCGGCCTGCAAGGCCTCTTGACTGGTGGGGTCTCCCTGTACTGGGCCCGCTGCCCAGGAACCCCCACACTCTGCCCAGCTGCTCCCCGCACCTGACTCCAGAGGGCTCCAGCCCCAGCCCCACTCTGCCCCCACACAGCTGCTGCTGCTCTGCCCCCCACACGACTCCCTGGGCCGCTCCTCTCCCCTCAGCTCAGCCCTGCTCAGGCAGCTCCAGCTCCCCCGGCCTCCTGACTGCCCCAACACACACAGTCACACTCACCTCCACTGCGCCCACAAACTTCCACCCACCACCACCCCACCCACACATTCACCTCCACTGCCCGCACAAACTTCCACCCACCCCCACCCACACACTCATCTCCACTGCCCCCACAAACTTCCACCTACCCCCACCCACACACTCACCTCCACTGCCCCCACAAACTTCCACCCACACAAACCCCCACACACACACTCACCTCCACCACCCCCACAAACTTCCACCCACACAACCCCCCCCCACACACTCACCTCCACTGCCCCCACAAACTTCCACCCACGGCCACCCCACCCACACACTCACCTCCACTGCCCCCCACAAAGTTCCACCCACACCCACCCCCACCCACACTCACCTCCACTGCCCCCACAAACTTCCACCCCCCCCACACACACACACTCACCTCCACTGCCCGCACAAACTTCCACCCACCCCCACCCCACCCACACACTCACCTCCACTGCCCCCACAAACTTCCACCTACCCCCACCCACACACTCACCTCCATTGCCCCCACAAACTTCCACCCACACAAACCCCCCCACACACACTCACCTCCACTGCCCCCACAAACTTCCACCCCCACCCCGCACCCACACACTCACCTCCATTGTGCCCCATAAACTTCCACCCACACACACACTCCTCCCCCACTCCCCAACACACCCATACATACTCTCCCCCAACACACACACACACTCCACTCCCCCCACATCCTCCCTCCCCCATGCACACACACAAAATGTCACTTTTACCGTACACTGGGAATCTGCAGGAAGTTTTGTTTAAATTGTAGGATTTTTTTTAGTAAAATCAGTTTCTCCCCTTGCAAGCCATTTCTGAACATTTGTTTGCATTTATAGTAAAGCTACTTAACTGTGGTCAGTGTATCAAACAATTGTGATTAACACAAAAACCATAAAGACGGAATTACTTTTTAAGAAATGGAAAGGACAAAACTCAGAAAATACTAAATTGGAAAATCCCCAATAATAAAAGAGATTTCATAGGGCCCTACATAGGTGTGTACCTTCTTCCTAAACAACTCCCAGGGGTGGGGATGGGCTCAGGGCTCCAGGCTTGATCGATGGAGGGGGAAGCTCTGGGTTTGGGGCTCTGGTCTCCCACAACTGGGTAGAGACTCCAGGATCTGGGCTATAGCACCCAGGCCGGAGTGGGGGAGGGAGGACTCCGGGCTTGTGTCCAGGCTCAAGCCACCAAGAGAGATGAAGGGAAGAGACCTGGTCTTCGGCTGCCATGGGGGGGGATCAGGGCTCCAAGCTTCAGCCGCTGGGGAGGTGGAGGGGAGTGGGGGGGTCTGGGCTCTGTGACTCATCCACAGGAGGGCAGGGAGGGATGTTGGGGCTCTGGACTTCAGCCACAAGAAGGTTGAGGGGGTCAGTGCTCTGGGCTTCAGCCACTGGGGTGACAGCCCCTCCCCCAATGCACTGGCCCCCAGACCCTCTCACCTGCTCCACCAGAGCGAAACCCAGTCCAGCTCGTCCCGCTGCAGCTCGCAGACCCCTCAGTACAGCCCCACCTTCACCTGGTCCTGCTCAGGGCAGCTGTCAGGCTCCTGGAATTCAAGTTTGTAAACTACTTTGTGACTCCCCAGGTACAATGTGATATATTCTGTACATGCAAAGTATCAGTCCTTTGTGCAGCCCCTCCCAGAAATCAAAATTCCTGTTGCTAATGGTACCAGCCTCTGTCTGTATGTCTGTGTGTGTGTGTGTGTATGCATAAGTTTATTGTGATGTCATGTGTGACAAGAGCAAAGACCGTTCTGGTTCAGCATTCTTGCCCTGCCTTCAGTCTGCCAACTTGCTTGGTTGACAACGGCTAGTGAACCCAGGAGCTGATAGACGCGTACTATCCATCTGTCAACAACTTCTTGAATCAGCTATTTCCACAGCTTTTTGGAAGAAGATGAGATTTTACAAAAGGTAATTCCCAGATTCTTTTCCTGCTCCTTAGATCACACATGACAGGTTGTTGCCTCCTTCATAGATTCATAGATTCTAGGACAGGAAGGGACCTCGAGAGGTCATTGAGTCCAGTCCCCGGCCCTCATGGCAGGACCAAATACTGTCTAGACCATGCTGGACCCTCTCCAATTTCTCCACATCTTCCTTGAAATGTGGTGCCCAGAACTGGACACAATACTCCAGTTGAGGCCTAACCAGCGCAGAGTAGAGCGCAAGAATGACTTCTTATGTCTTGCTCACAACACACCTGTTAATGCATCCCAGAATCATGTTTGCTTTTTTTGCAACAGCATCACACTGTTGACTCATATTTAGCTTGTGGTCCACTAGAACGCCTAGATCCCTTTCTGCCGTACTCCTTCCTAGACAGTCTCTTCCCATTCTGTATGTGTGAAACTGATTGTTCCTTCCTAAGTGGAGCACTTTGCATTTGTCTTTGTTAAACTTCATCCTGTTTACCTCAGACCATTTCTCCAATTTGTCCAGATCATTTTGAATTATGACCCTATCCTCCAAAGCAGTTGCAATCCTTCCCAGTTTGGTATCATCTGCAAATTTAATAACCGTCCTTTCTATGCCAATATCTAAGTCGTTGATGAAGATATTGAACAGAGCCGGTCCCAAAACAGACCCCTGCGGAACCCCACTTGTTATACCTTTCCAGCAGGATTGGGAACCATTAATAACTACTCTCTGAGTACGGTTATCCAGCCAGTTATGCACCCACCTTATAGTAGCCCCATCTAAGTTGTATTTGCCTAGTTTATCGATAAGAATATCATGCGAGACCCTATCAAATGCCTTACTGAAGTCTAGGTATACCACATCCACCGCTTCTCCCTTATCCACAAGACTCGTTATCCTAGCAAAGAAAGCTATCAGATTGGTTTGACATGATTTGTTCTTTACAAATCCATGCTGGCTATTCCCTATCACCTTACCACCTTCCAAGTGTTTGCAGATGATTTCCTTGATTACTTGCTCCATTATCTTCCCTGGCACAGAAGTTAAACTAACTGGTCTGTAGTTTCCTGGCTTGTTTTTATTTCCCTTTTTAGAGATGGGCACTATATTTGCCCTTTTCCAGTCCTCTGGAATCTCTCCTGTCTCCCATGATTTTCCAAAGATAATAGCTAGAGGCTCAGATACCTCCTCTATTAGCTCCTTGAGTATTCTAGGATGCATTTCATCAGGCCCTGGTGACTTGCAGGCATCTAACTTTTCTAAGTGATTTTTAACTTGTTCTTTTTTTATTTTATCTTCTAAACCTACCCCCTTCCCATAGCATTCACTATGTTAGTCATTCCTTCAGACTTCTCGGTGAAGACCAAAACAAAGAAGTCATTAAGCATCTCTGCCATTTCCAAGTTTCCTGTTACTGTTTCTCCCTCCTCACTGAGCCTACCCTGTCCTTGGTCTTCCTCTTGCTTCTAATGTATTGTGGAAGCAGAGAAAGAACGGACAGGAAGGGGATTGCAATGCATGACAGTTTGTTAGCAAGAGTTAGGCTAACTGTAACCCTAATAACGCGAGATTTGTAGAAGCGAGGATTGTGTGAGGCGAGTGGGAAAGAACTGTGTGAGAAGTTGTTGCGACCTTGTGTAGATAATGTTGTTGCTTCTGTGGAAACACTTCCAATGGCCTTTCCCCTTCCCCGTCCTGCACATGCTGCCCTGGTTGGGCAGATCCCATCTGTCCAGGGCTTGCCCCTGTCACCTCCACCTTTCCACTCGGGATTTAGAGTAATCCAACAAATCCCCTTCTTTTATTAGCATTGTGTACAGGCCCCACTCAGGGATCAGCCCCATTGTGCCAGGTGCCGTCCACATACAGAACAAACAGACACTCTCTGTCCCACAGAGCTGCAATCTGCCTGCTTCCCGTCTCCCGGCAGGAACCGCTCTTTGCTGCGGCTTGGACCTGCTTCCACTGCTCCCTGGGGGATTGGCAGTTTCACTGGCTCAGGCTGCGTTGCCCCTTGCTGCCTCATCCGAGCCAGCTCAGACACCGTCTAGGGCTCTTCTGAAAGGTCTTTGTGTAAAATCCCAATGCAAGCATCCGCTTCTCCCCGAGACGCTCCCCACGGCCACGGGAGACAGAGCTCGCCCCCCCCCTCCCCCCGCGCGGGGATTGTGGCTGGGTCAGTCTGGGCCCCCGAGAGCGAGATGTCAACACTGGGCTTCAGCGCCAAAGGGTTTGACCCGAGCCCCGCTCCAGCCGCAGCTCCAGAGCCAGGACAAGCGAGGGCACGTTGGGGGGGAGGTGTTACAGGTGCTGCCGGCGACCTTTACATCCAAAGCCATCTGTCCTCATGGCACTGGCCTCTCCTTGCACCCCACACAATGCTCCTGAAACCGGATTAGTAAATGGAACGAATTTCCATTCAGACAGAACCAAGGGCTTAGACCTCAACTGCCTTCAGTGAAGATAACAACTCTTAATTGTTCACCTCAGGGTGGACTGATTTAAATTAAAGCCTTTAATCACCATGCAGAAAACCTTGCTTTGAATCCTCTATTGGAATTGTGTTTGGCATTCGTACTTCAGTCATTTTCCTAAAGACGGGGTAACTTTCCTTGGTGGGGAACCATCAGAATGTCGATTTACGACTAAATATAATCTGGACATGAAATGTGCTGCTTTGTTTGTTTGCTAAGCAGGAGGATACGTCCTTCCTCGGATACGAAATCCTTTCAGCCGGCACCAGCCAGAAAACAAGTAGGCAAACATTTGACAGAACAGACAGAGAAACCTCACTGACAGACACCCGCATGGACGCTGTCTACATGCATGTGTGAACCAGCAGGGAGCTCTTACTGAAAAGTTCCCTCTTTAGCTGGGCATCTCCGGGGAATGGTGACTATTTTCTGCTTCCGCTCTGCGATTGGAGTCCAACCATGTGCCTAGGTTACAAAGAAGAGAAAAGCATTTCAGTCATTAAAAACTGAACAGAAAACCTGACCCTGCCAGGGAGAGTAACCCACACATTCACCTGGGATCTTGCTGTCAGGGCACTACAGAATGGAAGTGCTGAGGAGAATAATGCACTCCCCAGAGTCTGTCCTGGTCCAACCGTGAAAAGACCTTTTAGTCTTACCTCACCAGAGCCAGACCATAGGAAAGGACCAGTTCATGCGGTCTCATGTTGCCAGAGGTATCCAGGATTTACAGCCAATCAGATCTGCAGTGCAATCCACAGCTAAAGGCATTCTGTGTCCAGGCCTATGTAAGCGGGGGAATGGTCCCGCTATCGTGGGGACCTTTCCTGGCTCATACACTACCCCTGTGGAATTGGCTGGCGAAAGGGTCTGAGTCCTCGCTCCCACTAACTTCACCCAGAGGCCCGCCTGACTCCAGGACACCCCTTCTACTCTCGTGTGGCAGAGTCCTCGTAACCCAGACAAGGCTGGGCCCAGGATTCCTGGGGCTCGACCCCCAATCTGGTTGTTGTACTTAGGACAGGGCTCGGGTGTCTCCACTCCGGGGTACTCTCTCTGCTCCGGACGCTTCCCTGACCCATTGATCATCGCATATAGTTCAAAGCAAACACAAGTTATTAAACAGCAAGTCATTAAAAACAAGGAGAAACTGGGGAAGGTGAAAGGAAAAGCCGTCACCCCGCTCTGTGGCACGGGGGACCCCAAACAGCTGTGGCAGTTCACAGTCTGTTCCTCACACGTCCCAGGCCCCTGGCCAGGCCCTGGCTGTGCTGCAGGGACGCTGCGGGTCGGACACTCGCTCTGGCGGTGGCCACACGCCCTCAGTGTCTAGGTGGCAGGGCCCCTCCCCCCCCCCCCCCCCGCGGGGGTTACAATACCCCTCCCAGTGCGGCCTGCAAGGCCTCTTGACTGGTGGGGTCTCCCTGTACTGGGCCCGCTGCCCAGGAACCCCCACACTCTGCCCAGCTGCTCCCCGCACCTGGCTCCAGAGGGCTCCAGCCCCAGCCCCACTCTGCCCCCACACAGCTGCTGCTGCTCTGCCCCCCACGCGACTCCCTGGGCCGCTCCTCTCCCCTCAGCTCAGCCCTGCTCAGGCAGCTCCAGCTCCCCCGGCCTCCTGACTGCCCCAACACACACAGTCACACTCACCTCCACTGCGCCCACAAACTTCCACCCACCACCACCCCACCCACACATTCACCTCCACTGCCCGCACAAACTTCCACCCACCCACACCCACACCCTCACCTCCACTGCCCCCGCAAACTTCCACCTACCCCCACCCACACACTCACCTCCACTGCCCCCACAAACTTCCACCCACAGAAACCCCCACACACACACTCACCTCCACTGCCCCCACAAACTTCCACCCACACAAACCCCCCCACACACACTCACCTCCACTGCCCCCACAAAGTTCCACCCACACCCACCCCCACCCACATTCACCTCCACTGCCCCCACAAACTTCCACCGACCCCCCTCACACACACACTCACCTCCACTGCCCCCACAAACTTCCACCCACCCCCACCCCACCCACACACTCACCTCCACTGCCCCCACAAACTTCCACCTACCCCCACCCACACACTCACCTCCATTGTGCCCCATAAACTTCCACCCACACACACACACTCCTCCCCCACTCCCCAACACACCCATACATACTCTCCCCCAACACACACACACTCCACTCCCCCCACATCCTCCCTCCCCCATGCACACACACAAAATGTCACTTTTACCGTACACTGGGAATCTGCAGGAAGTTTTGTTTAAATTGTAGGATTCTTTTAGTAAAATCAGTTTCTCCCCTTGCAAGCCATTTCTGTACATTTGTGTGCATTTATAGTAAAGCTACTTAACTGTGGTCAGTGTATCAAACAATTGTGATTAACACAAAAACCATAAAGACGGAATTACTTTTTAAGAAATGGAAAGGACAAAACTCAGAAAATACTAAATTGGAAAATCCCCAATAATAAAAGAGATTTCATAGGGCCCTACATAGGTGTGTACTTTCTTCCTAAACAACTCCCAGGGGTGGGGATGGGCTCAGGGCTCCAGGCTTGATCGATGGAGGGGGAAGCTCTGGGTTTGGGGCTCTGGTCTCCCACAACTGGGTAGAGACTCCAGGATCCGGGCTATAGCACCCAGGGCGGAGGCGGGGAGGGAGGACTCCGGGCTTGTGTCCAGGCTCAAGCCACCAAGAGAGATGAAGGGAAGAGACCTGGTCTTCGGCTGCCATGGGGGGGGATCAGGGCTCCAAGCTTCAGCCGCTGGGGAGGTGGAGGGGAGTGGGGGGGTCTGGGCTCTGCGACTCATCCACAGGAGGGCAGGGAGGGATGTTGGGGCTCTGGACTTCAGCCACAAGAGGGGTGAGGGGGTCAGTGCTCTGGGCTTCAGCCACTGGGGTGACAGCCCCTCCCCCAATGCACTGGCCCCCAGACCCTCTCACCTGCTCCACCAGAGCGAAACCCAGTCCAGCTCGTCCCGCTGCAGCTCGCAGACCCCTCAGTACAGCCCCACCTTCACCTGGTCCTGCTCAGGGCAGCTGTCAGGCTCCTGGAATTCAAGTTTGTAAACTACTTTGTGACTCCCCAGGTACAATGTGATATATTCTGTACATGCAAAGTATCAGTCCTTTGTGCAGCCCCTCCCAGAAATCAAAATTCCTGTTGCTAATGGTACCAGCCTCTGTCTGTATGTCTGTGTGTGTGTGTGTGTATGCATAAGTTTATTGTGATGTCATGTGTGACAAGAGCAAAGACCGTTCTGGTTCAGCATTCTTGCCCTGCCTTCAGTCTGCCAACTTGCTTGGTTGACAACGGCTAGTGAACCCAGGAGCTGATAGACGCGTACTATCCATCTGTCAACAACTTCTTGAATCAGCTATTTCCACAGCTTTTTGGAAGAAGATGAGATTTTACAAAAGGTAATTCCCAGATTCTTTTCCTGCTCCTTAGATCACACATGACAGGTTGTTGCCTCCTTCATAGATTCATAGATTCTAGGACAGGAAGGGACCTCGAGAGGTCATTGAGTCCAGTCCCCGGCCCTCATGGCAGGACCAAATACTGTCTAGACCATGCTGGACCCTCTCCAATTTCTCCACATCTTCCTTGAAATGTGGTGCCCAGAACTGGACACAATACTCCAGTTGAGGCCTAACCAGCGCAGAGTAGAGCGCAAGAATGACTTCTTATGTCTTGCTCACAACACACCTGTTAATGCATCCCAGAATCATGTTTGCTTTTTTTGCAACAGCATCACACTGTTGACTCATATTTAGCTTGTGGTCCACTAGAACGCCTAGATCCCTTTCTGCCGTACTCCTTCCTAGACAGTCTCTTCCCATTCTGTATGTGTGAAACTGATTGTTCCTTCCTAAGTGGAGCACTTTGCATTTGTCTTTGTTAAACTTCATCCTGTTTACCTCAGACCATTTCTCCAATTTGTCCAGATCATTTTGAATTATGACCCTATCCTCCAAAGCAGTTGCAATCCTTCCCAGTTTGGTATCATCTGCAAATTTAATAACCGTCCTTTCTATGCCAATATCTAAGTCGTTGATGAAGATATTGAACAGAGCCGGTCCCAAAACAGACCCCTGCGGAACCCCACTTGTTATACCTTTCCAGCAGGATTGGGAACCATTAATAACTACTCTCTGAGTACGGTTATCCAGCCAGTTATGCACCCACCTTATAGTAGCCCCATCTAAGTTGTATTTGCCTAGTTTATCGATAAGAATATCATGCGAGACCCTATCAAATGCCTTACTGAAGTCTAGGTATACCACATCCACCGCTTCTCCCTTATCCACAAGACTCGTTATCCTAGCAAAGAAAGCTATCAGATTGGTTTGACATGATTTGTTCTTTACAAATCCATGCTGGCTATTCCCTATCACCTTACCACCTTCCAAGTGTTTGCAGATGATTTCCTTGATTACTTGCTCCATTATCTTCCCTGGCACAGAAGTTAAACTAACTGGTCTGTAGTTTCCTGGCTTGTTTTTATTTCCCTTTTTAGAGATGGGCACTATATTTGCCCTTTTCCAGTCCTCTGGAATCTCTCCTGTCTCCCATGATTTTCCAAAGATAATAGCTAGAGGCTCAGATACCTCCTCTATTAGCTCCTTGAGTATTCTAGGATGCATTTCATCAGGCCCTGGTGACTTGCAGGCATCTAACTTTTCTAAGTGATTTTTAACTTGTTCTTTTTTTATTTTATCTTCTAAACCTACCCCCTTCCCATAGCATTCACTATGTTAGTCATTCCTTCAGACTTCTCGGTGAAGACCAAAACAAAGAAGTCATTAAGCATCTCTGCCATTTCCAAGTTTCCTGTTACTGTTTCTCCCTCCTCACTGAGCCTACCCTGTCCTTGGTCTTCCTCTTGCTTCTAATGTATTGTGGAAGCAGAGAAAGAACGGACAGGAAGGGGATTGCAATGCATGACAGTTTGTTAGCAAGAGTTAGGCTAACTGTAACCCTAATAACGCGAGATTTGTAGAAGCGAGGATTGTGTGAGGCGAGTGGGAAAGAACTGTGTGAGAAGTTGTTGCGACCTTGTGTAGATAATATTGTTGCTTCTGTGGAAACACTTCCAATGGCCTTTCCCCTTCCCCGTCCTGCACATGCTGCCCTGGTTGGGCAGATCCCATCTGTCCAGGGCTTGCCCCTGTCACCTCCACCTTTCCACTCGGGATTTAGAGTAATCCAACAAATCCCCTTCTTTTATTAGCATTGTGTACAGGCCCCACTCAGGGATCAGCCCCATTGTGCCAGGTGCCGTCCACATACAGAACAAACAGACACTCTCTGTCCCACAGAGCTGCAATCTGCCTGCTTCCCGTCTCCCGGCAGGAACCGCTCTTTGCTGCGGCTTGGACCTGCTTCCACTGCTCCCTGGGGGATTGGCAGTTTCACTGGCTCAGGCTGCGTTGCCCCTTGCTGCCTCATCCGAGCCAGCTCAGACCCCGTCTAGGGCTCTTCTGAAAGGTCTTTGTGTAAAATCCCAATGCAAGCATCCGCTTCTCCCCGAGACGCTCCCCACGGCCACGGGAGACAGAGCTCGCCCCCCCCCTCCCCCCGCGCGGGGATTGTGGCTGGGTCAGTCTGGGCCCCCGAGAGCGAGATGTCAACACTGGGCTTCAGCGCCAAAGGGTTTGACCCGAGCCCCGCTCCAGCCGCAGCTCCAGAGCCAGGACAAGCGAGGGCACGTTGGGGGGGAGGTGTTACAGGTGCTGCCGGCGACCTTTACATCCAAAGCCATCTGTCCTCATGGCACTGGCCTCTCCTTGCACCCCACACAATGCTCCTGAAACCGGATTAGTAAATGGAACGAATTTCCATTCAGACAGAACCAAGGGCTTAGACCTCAACTGCCTTCAGTGAAGATAACAACTCTTAATTGTTCACCTCAGGGTGGACTGATTTAAATTAAAGCCTTTAATCACCATGCAGAAAACCTTGCTTTGAATCCTCTATTGGAATTGTGTTTGGCATTCGTACTTCAGTCATTTTCCTAAAGACGGGGTAACTTTCCTTGGTGGGGAACCATCAGAATGTCGATTTACGACTAAATATAATCTGGACATGAAATGTGCTGCTTTGTTTGTTTGCTAAGCAGGAGGATACGTCCTTCCTCGGATACGAAATCCTTTCAGCCGGCACCAGCCAGAAAACAAGTAGGCAAACATTTGACAGAACAGACAGAGAAACCTCACTGACAGACACCCGCATGGACGCTGTCTACATGCATGTGTGAACCAGCAGGGAGCTCTTACTGAAAAGTTCCCTCTTTAGCTGGGCATCTCCGGGGAATGGTGACTATTTTCTGCTTCCGCTCTGCGATTGGAGTCCAACCATGTGCCTAGGTTACAAAGAAGAGAAAAGCATTTCAGTCATTAAAAACTGAACAGAAAACCTGACCCTGCCAGGGAGAATAACCCACACATTCACCTGGGATCTTGCTGTCAGGGCACTACAGAATGGAAGTGCTGAGGAGAATAATGCACTCCCCAGAGTCTGTCCTGGTCCAACCGTGAAAAGACCTTTTAGTCTTACCTCACCAGAGCCAGACCATAGGAAAGGACCAGTTCATGCGGTCTCATGTTGCCAGAGGTATCCAGGATTTACAGCCAATCAGATCTGCAGTGCAATCCACAGCTAAAGGCATTCTGTGTCCAGGCCTATGTAAGCGGGGGAATGGTCCCGCTATCGTGGGGACCTTTCCTGGCTCATACACTACCCCTGTGGAATTGGCTGGCGAAAGGGTCTGAGTCCTCGCTCCCACTAACTTCACCCAGAGGCCCGCCTGACTCCAGGACACCCCTTCTACTCTCGTGTGGCAGAGTCCTCGTAACCCAGACAAGGCTGGGCCCAGGATTCCTGGGGCTCGACCCCCAATCTGGTTGTTGTACTTAGGACAGGGCTCGGGTGTCTCCACTCCGGGGTACTCTCTCTGCTCCGGACGCTTCCCTGACCCATTGATCATCGCATATAGTTCAAAGCAAACACAAGTTATTAAACAGCAAGTCATTAAAAACAAGGAGAAACTGGGGAAGGTGAAAGGAAAAGCCGTCACCCCGCTCTGTGGCACGGGGGACCCCAAACAGCTGTGGCAGTTCACAGTCTGTTCCTCACACGTCCCAGGCCCCTGGCCAGGCCCTGGCTGTGCTGCAGGGACGCTGCGGGTCGGACACTCGCTCTGGCGGTGGCCCCACGCCCTCAGTGTCTAGGTGGCAGGGCCCCTCCCCCCCCCACGCGGGGGTTACAATACCCCTCCCAGTGCGGCCTGCAAGGCCTCTTGACTGGTGGGGTCTCCCTGTACTGGGCCCGCTGCCCAGGAACCCCCACACTCTGCCCAGCTACTCCCCGCACCTGGCTCCAGAGGGCTCCAGCCCCAGCCCCACTCTGCCCCCACACAGCTGCTGCTGCTCTGCCCCCCACGCGACTCCCTGGGCCGCTCCTCTCCCCTCAGCTCAGCCCTGCTCAGGCAGCTCCAGCTCCCCCGGCCTCCTGACTGCCCCAACACACACAGTCACACTCACCTCCACTGCGCCCACAAACTTCCACCCACCACCACCCCACCCACACATTCACCTCCACTGCCCGCACAAACTTCCACCCACCCCCACCCACACACTCACCTCCACTGCCCCCACAAACTTCCACCTACCCCCACCCCCACACTCACCTCCACTGCCCCCACAAACTTCCACCCACACAAACCCCCACACACACACTCACCTCCACTGCCCCCACAAACTTCCACCCACGGCCACCCCACCCACACACTCACCTCCACTGCCCCCCACAAACTTCCACCCACACCCACCCCCACCCACACTCATCTCCACTGCCCCCACAAACTTCCACCGACCCCCCCCCCACACACACACACTCACCTCCACTGCCCGCACAAACTTCCACCCACCCCCACCCACACACTCACCTCCACTGCCCCCACAAACTTCCACCCACCCCCACCCCACCCACACACTCACCTCCACTGCCCCCACAAACTTCCACCCACACCCCCCCAACTCACACTCACCTCCACTGCCCCCACAAACTTCCACCTACCCCCACCCACACACTCACCTCCGTTGCCCCCACAAACTTCCACCCCCACAAACCCCCCCACACACACTCACCTCCACTGCCCCCACAAACTTCCACCCCCACCCCCACCCACACACTCACCTCCATTGTGCCCCATAAACTTCCACCCACACACACACACACACACTCCTCCCCCACTCCCCAACACACCCATACATACTCTCCCCCAACACACACACACACACACACACACACTCCACTCCCCCCACATCCTCCCTCCCCCATGCACACACACAAAATGTCACTTTTACCGTACACTGGGAATCTGCAGGAAGTTTTGTTTAAATTGTAGGATTCTTTTAGTAAAATCAGTTTCTCCCCTTGCAAGCCATTTCTGAACATTTGTGTGCATTTATAGTAAAGCTACTTAACTGTGGTCAGTGTATCAAACAATTGTGATTAACACAAAAACCATAAAGACGGAATTACTTTTTAAGAAATGGAAAGGACAAAACTCAGAAAATACTAAATTGGAAAATCCCCAATAATAAAAGATTTCATAGGGCCCTACATAGGTGTGTACCTTCTTCCTAAACAACTCCCAGGGGTGGGGATGGGCTCAGGGCTCCAGGCTTGATCGATGGAGGGGGACGCTCTGGGTTTGGGGCTCTGGTCTCCCACAACTGGGTAGAGACTCCAGGATCCGGGCTATAGCACCCAGGGCGGAGGCGGGGAGGGAGGACTCCGGGCTTGTGTCCAGGCTCAAGCCACCAAGAGAGATGAAGGGAAGAGACCTGGTCTTCGGCTGCCATGGGGGGGGATCAGGGCTCCAAGCTTCAGCCGCTGGGGAGGTGGAGGGGAGTGGGGGGGTCTGGGCTCTGCGACTCATCCACAGGAGGGCAGGGAGGGATGTTGGGGCTCTGGACTTCAGCCACAAGAGGGGTGAGGGGGTCAGTGCTCTGGGCTTCAGCCACTGGGGTGACAGCCCCTCCCCCAATGCACTGGCCCCCAGACCCTCTCACCTGCTCCACCAGAGCGAAACCCAGTCCAGCTCGTCCCGCTGCAGCTCGCAGACCCCTCAGTACAGCCCCACCTTCACCTGGTCCTGCTCAGGGCAGCTGTCAGGCTCCTGGAATTCAAGTTTGTAAACTACTTTGTGACTCCCCAGGTACAATGTGATATATTCTGTACATGCAAAGTATCAGTCCTTTGTGCAGCCCCTCCCAGAAATCAAAATTCCTGTTGCTAATGGTACCAGCCTCTGTCTGTATGTCTGTGTGTGTGTGTGTATGCATAAGTTTATTGTGATGTCATGTGTGACAAGAGCAAAGACCGTTCTGGTTCAGCATTCTTGCCCTGCCTTCAGTCTGCCAACTTGCTTGGTTGACAACGGCTAGTGAACCCAGGAGCTGATAGACGCGTACTATCCATCTGTCAACAACTTCTTGAATCAGCTATTTCCACAGCTTTTTGGAAGAAGATGAGATTTTACAAAAGGTAATTCCCAGATTCTTTTCCTGCTCCTTAGATCACACATGACAGGTTGTTGCCTCCTTCATAGATTCATAGATTCTAGGACAGGAAGGGACCTCGAGAGGTCATTGAGTCCAGTCCCCGGCCCTCATGGCAGGACCAAATACTGTCTAGACCATGCTGGACCCTCTCCAATTTCTCCACATCTTCCTTGAAATGTGGTGCCCAGAACTGGACACAATACTCCAGTTGAGGCCTAACCAGCGCAGAGTAGAGCGCAAGAATGACTTCTTATGTCTTGCTCACAACACACCTGTTAATGCATCCCAGAATCATGTTTGCTTTTTTTGCAACAGCATCACACTGTTGACTCATATTTAGCTTGTGGTCCACTAGAACGCCTAGATCCCTTTCTGCCGTACTCCTTCCTAGACAGTCTCTTCCCATTCTGTATGTGTGAAACTGATTGTTCCTTCCTAAGTGGAGCACTTTGCATTTGTCTTTGTTAAACTTCATCCTGTTTACCTCAGACCATTTCTCCAATTTGTCCAGATCATTTTGAATTATGACCCTATCCTCCAAAGCAGTTGCAATCCTTCCCAGTTTGGTATCATCTGCAAATTTAATAACCGTCCTTTCTATGCCAATATCTAAGTCGTTGATGAAGATATTGAACAGAGCCGGTCCCAAAACAGACCCCTGCGGAACCCCACTTGTTATACCTTTCCAGCAGGATTGGGAACCATTAATAACTACTCTCTGAGTACGGTTATCCAGCCAGTTATGCACCCACCTTATAGTAGCCCCATCTAAGTTGTATTTGCCTAGTTTATCGATAAGAATATCATGCGAGACCCTATCAAATGCCTTACTGAAGTCTAGGTATACCACATCCACCGCTTCTCCCTTATCCACAAGACTCGTTATCCTAGCAAAGAAAGCTATCAGATTGGTTTGACATGATTTGTTCTTTACAAATCCATGCTGGCTATTCCCTATCACCTTACCACCTTCCAAGTGTTTGCAGATGATTTCCTTGATTACTTGCTCCATTATCTTCCCTGGCACAGAAGTTAAACTAACTGGTCTGTAGTTTCCTGGCTTGTTTTTATTTCCCTTTTTAGAGATGGGCACTATATTTGCCCTTTTCCAGTCCTCTGGAATCTCTCCTGTCTCCCATGATTTTCCAAAGATAATAGCTAGAGGCTCAGATACCTCCTCTATTAGCTCCTTGAGTATTCTAGGATGCATTTCATCAGGCCCTGGTGACTTGCAGGCATCTAACTTTTCTAAGTGATTTTTAACTTGTTCTTTTTTTATTTTATCTTCTAAACCTACCCCCTTCCCATAGCATTCACTATGTTAGTCATTCCTTCAGACTTCTCGGTGAAGACCAAAACAAAGAAGTCATTAAGCATCTCTGCCATTTCCAAGTTTCCTGTTACTGTTTCTCCCTCCTCACTGAGCCTACCCTGTCCTTGGTCTTCCTCTTGCTTCTAATGTATTGTGGAAGCAGAGAAAGAACGGACAGGAAGGGGATTGCAATGCATGACAGTTTGTTAGCAAGAGTTAGGCTAACTGTAACCCTAATAACGCGAGATTTGTAGAAGCGAGGATTGTGTGAGGCGAGTGGGAAAGAACTGTGTGAGAAGTTGTTGCGACCTTGTGTAGATAATATTGTTGCTTCTGTGGAAACACTTCCAATGGCCTTTCCCCTTCCCCGTCCTGCACATGCTGCCCTGGTTGGGCAGATCCCATCTGTCCAGGGCTTGCCCCTGTCACCTCCACCTTTCCACTCGGGATTTAGAGTAATCCAACAAATCCCCTTCTTTTATTAGCATTGTGTACAGGCCCCACTCAGGGATCAGCCCCATTGTGCCAGGTGCCGTCCACATACAGAACAAACAGACACTCTCTGTCCCACAGAGCTGCAATCTGCCTGCTTCCCGTCTCCCGGCAGGAACCGCTCTTTGCTGCGGCTTGGACCTGCTTCCACTGCTCCCTGGGGGATTGGCAGTTTCACTGGCTCAGGCTGCGTTGCCCCTTGCTGCCTCATCCGAGCCAGCTCAGACCCCGTCTAGGGCTCTTCTGAAAGGTCTTTGTGTAAAATCCCAATGCAAGCATCCGCTTCTCCCCGAGACGCTCCCCACGGCCACGGGAGACAGAGCTCGCCCCCCCCCTCCCCCCGCGCGGGGATTGTGGCTGGGTCAGTCTGGGCCCCCGAGAGCGAGATGTCAACACTGGGCTTCAGCGCCAAAGGGTTTGACCCGAGCCCCGCTCCAGCCGCAGCTCCAGAGCCAGGACAAGCGAGGGCACGTTGGGGGGGAGGTGTTACAGGTGCTGCCGGCGACCTTTACATCCAAAGCCATCTGTCCTCATGGCACTGGCCTCTCCTTGCACCCCACACAATGCTCCTGAAACCGGATTAGTAAATGGAACGAATTTCCATTCAGACAGAACCAAGGGCTTAGACCTCAACTGCCTTCAGTGAAGATAACAACTCTTAATTGTTCACCTCAGGGTGGACTGATTTAAATTAAAGCCTTTAATCACCATGCAGAAAACCTTGCTTTGAATCCTCTATTGGAATTGTGTTTGGCATTCGTACTTCAGTCATTTTCCTAAAGACGGGGTAACTTTCCTTGGTGGGGAACCATCAGAATGTCGATTTACGACTAAATATAATCTGGACATGAAATGTGCTGCTTTGTTTGTTTGCTAAGCAGGAGGATACGTCCTTCCTCGGATACGAAATCCTTTCAGCCGGCACCAGCCAGAAAACAAGTAGGCAAACATTTGACAGAACAGACAGAGAAACCTCACTGACAGACACCCGCATGGACGCTGTCTACATGCATGTGTGAACCAGCAGGGAGCTCTTACTGAAAAGTTCCCTCTTTAGCTGGGCATCTCCGGGGAATGGTGACTATTTTCTGCTTCCGCTCTGCGATTGGAGTCCAACCATGTGCCTAGGTTACAAAGAAGAGAAAAGCATTTCAGTCATTAAAAACTGAACAGAAAACCTGACCCTGCCAGGGAGAATAACCCACACATTCACCTGGGATCTTGCTGTCAGGGCACTACAGAATGGAAGTGCTGAGGAGAATAATGCACTCCCCAGAGTCTGTCCTGGTCCAACCGTGAAAAGACCTTTTAGTCTTACCTCACCAGAGCCAGACCATAGGAAAGGACCAGTTCATGCGGTCTCATGTTGCCAGAGGTATCCAGGATTTACAGCCAATCAGATCTGCAGTGCAATCCACAGCTAAAGGCATTCTGTGTCCAGGCCTATGTAAGCGGGGGAATGGTCCCGCTATCGTGGGGACCTTTCCTGGCTCATACACTACCCCTGTGGAATTGGCTGGCGAAAGGGTCTGAGTCCTCGCTCCCACTAACTTCACCCAGAGGCCCGCCTGACTCCAGGACACCCCTTCTACTCTCGTGTGGCAGAGTCCTCGTAACCCAGACAAGGCTGGGCCCAGGATTCCTGGGGCTCGACCCCCAATCTGGTTGTTGTACTTAGGACAGGGCTCGGGTGTCTCCACTCCGGGGTACTCTCTCTGCTCCGGACGCTTCCCTGACCCATTGATCATCGCATATAGTTCAAAGCAAACACAAGTTATTAAACAGCAAGTCATTAAAAACAAGGAGAAACTGGGGAAGGTGAAAGGAAAAGCCGTCACCCCGCTCTGTGGCACGGGGGACCCCAAACAGCTGTGGCAGTTCACAGTCTGTTCCTCACACGTCCCAGGCCCCTGGCCAGGCCCTGGCTGTGCTGCAGGGACGCTGCGGGTCGGACACTCGCTCTGGCGGTGGCCCCACGCCCTCAGTGTCTAGGTGGCAGGGCCCCTCCCCCCCCCACGCGGGGGTTACAATACCCCTCCCAGTGCGGCCTGCAAGGCCTCTTGACTGGTGGGGTCTCCCTGTACTGGGCCCGCTGCCCAGGAACCCCCACACTCTGCCCAGCTACTCCCCGCACCTGGCTCCAGAGGGCTCCAGCCCCAGCCCCACTCTGCCCCCACACAGCTGCTGCTGCTCTGCCCCCCACGCGACTCCCTGGGCCGCTCCTCTCCCCTCAGCTCAGCCCTGCTCAGGCAGCTCCAGCTCCCCCGGCCTCCTGACTGCCCCAACACACACAGTCACACTCACCTCCACTGCGCCCACAAACTTCCACCCACCACCACCCCACCCACACATTCACCTCCACTGCCCGCACAAACTTCCACCCACCCCCACCCACACACTCACCTCCACTGCCCCCACAAACTTCCACCTACCCCCACCCACACACTCACCTCCACTGCCCCCACAAACTTCCACCCACACAAACCCCCACACACACACTCACCTCCACTGCCCCCACAAACTTCCACCCACGGCCACCCCACCCACACACTCACCTCCACTGCCCCCCACAAACTTCCACCCACACCCACCCCCACCCACACTCATCTCCACTGCCCCCACAAACTTCCACCGACCCCCCCCCACACACACACACTCACCTCCACTGCCCGCACAAACTTCCACCCACCCCCACCCACACACTCACCTCCACTGCCCCCACAAACTTCCACCCACCCCCACCCCACCCACACACTCACCTCCACTGCCCCCACAAACTTCCACCCACACCCCCCCAACTCACACTCACCTCCACTGCCCCCACAAACTTCCACCTACCCCCACCCACACACTCACCTCCGTTGCCCCCACAAACTTCCACCCCCACAAACCCCCCCACACACACTCACCTCCACTGCCCCCACAAACTTCCACCCCCACCCCCACCCACACACTCACCTCCATTGTGCCCCATAAACTTCCACCCACACACACACACACACACTCCTCCCCCACTCCCCAACACACCCATACATACTCTCCCCCAACACACACACACACACACACACACACTCCACTCCCCCCACATCCTCCCTCCCCCATGCACACACACAAAATGTCACTTTTACCGTACACTGGGAATCTGCAGGAAGTTTTGTTTAAATTGTAGGATTCTTTTAGTAAAATCAGTTTCTCCCCTTGCAAGCCATTTCTGAACATTTGTGTGCATTTATAGTAAAGCTACTTAACTGTGGTCAGTGTATCAAACAATTGTGATTAACACAAAAACCATAAAGACGGAATTACTTTTTAAGAAATGGAAAGGACAAAACTCAGAAAATACTAAATTGGAAAATCCCCAATAATAAAAGATTTCATAGGGCCCTACATAGGTGTGTACCTTCTTCCTAAACAACTCCCAGGGGTGGGGATGGGCTCAGGGCTCCAGGCTTGATCGATGGAGGGGGACGCTCTGGGTTTGGGGCTCTGGTCTCCCACAACTGGGTAGAGACTCCAGGATCCGGGCTATAGCACCCAGGGCGGAGGCGGGGAGGGAGGACTCCGGGCTTGTGTCCAGGCTCAAGCCACCAAGAGAGATGAAGGGAAGAGACCTGGTCTTCGGCTGCCATGGGGGGGGATCAGGGCTCCAAGCTTCAGCCGCTGGGGAGGTGGAGGGGAGTGGGGGGGTCTGGGCTCTGCGACTCATCCACAGGAGGGCAGGGAGGGATGTTGGGGCTCTGGACTTCAGCCACAAGAGGGGTGAGGGGGTCAGTGCTCTGGGCTTCAGCCACTGGGGTGACAGCCCCTCCCCCAATGCACTGGCCCCCAGACCCTCTCACCTGCTCCACCAGAGCGAAACCCAGTCCAGCTCGTCCCGCTGCAGCTCGCAGACCCCTCAGTACAGCCCCACCTTCACCTGGTCCTGCTCAGGGCAGCTGTCAGGCTCCTGGAATTCAAGTTTGTAAACTACTTTGTGACTCCCCAGGTACAATGTGATATATTCTGTACATGCAAAGTATCAGTCCTTTGTGCAGCCCCTCCCAGAAATCAAAATTCCTGTTGCTAATGGTACCAGCCTCTGTCTGTATGTCTGTGTGTGTGTGTGTATGCATAAGTTTATTGTGATGTCATGTGTGACAAGAGCAAAGACCGTTCTGGTTCAGCATTCTTGCCCTGCCTTCAGTCTGCCAACTTGCTTGGTTGACAACGGCTAGTGAACCCAGGAGCTGATAGACGCGTACTATCCATCTGTCAACAACTTCTTGAATCAGCTATTTCCACAGCTTTTTGGAAGAAGATGAGATTTTACAAAAGGTAATTCCCAGATTCTTTTCCTGCTCCTTAGATCACACATGACAGGTTGTTGCCTCCTTCATAGATTCATAGATTCTAGGACAGGAAGGGACCTCGAGAGGTCATTGAGTCCAGTCCCCGGCCCTCATGGCAGGACCAAATACTGTCTAGACCATGCTGGACCCTCTCCAATTTCTCCACATCTTCCTTGAAATGTGGTGCCCAGAACTGGACACAATACTCCAGTTGAGGCCTAACCAGCGCAGAGTAGAGCGCAAGAATGACTTCTTATGTCTTGCTCACAACACACCTGTTAATGCATCCCAGAATCATGTTTGCTTTTTTTGCAACAGCATCACACTGTTGACTCATATTTAGCTTGTGGTCCACTAGAACGCCTAGATCCCTTTCTGCCGTACTCCTTCCTAGACAGTCTCTTCCCATTCTGTATGTGTGAAACTGATTGTTCCTTCCTAAGTGGAGCACTTTGCATTTGTCTTTGTTAAACTTCATCCTGTTTACCTCAGACCATTTCTCCAATTTGTCCAGATCATTTTGAATTATGACCCTATCCTCCAAAGCAGTTGCAATCCTTCCCAGTTTGGTATCATCTGCAAATTTAATAACCGTCCTTTCTATGCCAATATCTAAGTCGTTGATGAAGATATTGAACAGAGCCGGTCCCAAAACAGACCCCTGCGGAACCCCACTTGTTATACCTTTCCAGCAGGATTGGGAACCATTAATAACTACTCTCTGAGTACGGTTATCCAGCCAGTTATGCACCCACCTTATAGTAGCCCCATCTAAGTTGTATTTGCCTAGTTTATCGATAAGAATATCATGCGAGACCCTATCAAATGCCTTACTGAAGTCTAGGTATACCACATCCACCGCTTCTCCCTTATCCACAAGACTCGTTATCCTAGCAAAGAAAGCTATCAGATTGGTTTGACATGATTTGTTCTTTACAAATCCATGCTGGCTATTCCCTATCACCTTACCACCTTCCAAGTGTTTGCAGATGATTTCCTTGATTACTTGCTCCATTATCTTCCCTGGCACAGAAGTTAAACTAACTGGTCTGTAGTTTCCTGGCTTGTTTTTATTTCCCTTTTTAGAGATGGGCACTATATTTGCCCTTTTCCAGTCCTCTGGAATCTCTCCTGTCTCCCATGATTTTCCAAAGATAATAGCTAGAGGCTCAGATACCTCCTCTATTAGCTCCTTGAGTATTCTAGGATGCATTTCATCAGGCCCTGGTGACTTGCAGGCATCTAACTTTTCTAAGTGATTTTTAACTTGTTCTTTTTTTATTTTATCTTCTAAACCTACCCCCTTCCCATAGCATTCACTATGTTAGTCATTCCTTCAGACTTCTCGGTGAAGACCAAAACAAAGAAGTCATTAAGCATCTCTGCCATTTCCAAGTTTCCTGTTACTGTTTCTCCCTCCTCACTGAGCCTACCCTGTCCTTGGTCTTCCTCTTGCTTCTAATGTATTGTGGAAGCAGAGAAAGAACGGACAGGAAGGGGATTGCAATGCATGACAGTTTGTTAGCAAGAGTTAGGCTAACTGTAACCCTAATAACGCGAGATTTGTAGAAGCGAGGATTGTGTGAGGCGAGTGGGAAAGAACTGTGTGAGAAGTTGTTGCGACCTTGTGTAGATAATATTGTTGCTTCTGTGGAAACACTTCCAATGGCCTTTCCCCTTCCCCGTCCTGCACATGCTGCCCTGGTTGGGCAGATCCCATCTGTCCAGGGCTTGCCCCTGTCACCTCCACCTTTCCACTCGGGATTTAGAGTAATCCAACAAATCCCCTTCTTTTATTAGCATTGTGTACAGGCCCCACTCAGGGATCAGCCCCATTGTGCCAGGTGCCGTCCACATACAGAACAAACAGACACTCTCTGTCCCACAGAGCTGCAATCTGCCTGCTTCCCGTCTCCCGGCAGGAACCGCTCTTTGCTGCGGCTTGGACCTGCTTCCACTGCTCCCTGGGGGATTGGCAGTTTCACTGGCTCAGGCTGCGTTGCCCCTTGCTGCCTCATCCGAGCCAGCTCAGACCCCGTCTAGGGCTCTTCTGAAAGGTCTTTGTGTAAAATCCCAATGCAAGCATCCGCTTCTCCCCGAGACGCTCCCCACGGCCACGGGAGACAGAGCTCGCCCCCCCCCCCTCCCCCCGCGCGGGGATTGTGGCTGGGTCAGTCTGGGCCCCCGAGAGCGAGATGTCAACACTGGGCTTCAGCGCCAAAGGGTTTGACCCGAGCCCCGCTCCAGCCGCAGCTCCAGAGCCAGGACAAGCGAGGGCACGTTGGGGGGGAGGTGTTACAGGTGCTGCCGGCGACCTTTACATCCAAAGCCATCTGTCCTCATGGCACTGGCCTCTCCTTGCACCCCACACAATGCTCCTGAAACCGGATTAGTAAATGGAACGAATTTCCATTCAGACAGAACCAAGGGCTTAGACCTCAACTGCCTTCAGTGAAGATAACAACTCTTAATTGTTCACCTCAGGGTGGACTGATTTAAATTAAAGCCTTTAATCACCATGCAGAAAACCTTGCTTTGAATCCTCTATTGGAATTGTGTTTGGCATTCGTACTTCAGTCATTTTCCTAAAGACGGGGTAACTTTCCTTGGTGGGGAACCATCAGAATGTCGATTTACGACTAAATATAATCTGGACATGAAATGTGCTGCTTTGTTTGTTTGCTAAGCAGGAGGATACGTCCTTCCTCGGATACGAAATCCTTTCAGCCGGCACCAGCCAGAAAACAAGTAGGCAAACATTTGACAGAACAGACAGAGAAACCTCACTGACAGACACCCGCATGGACGCTGTCTACATGCATGTGTGAACCAGCAGGGAGCTCTTACTGAAAAGTTCCCTCTTTAGCTGGGCATCTCCGGGGAATGGTGACTATTTTCTGCTTCCGCTCTGCGATTGGAGTCCAACCATGTGCCTAGGTTACAAAGAAGAGAAAAGCATTTCAGTCATTAAAAACTGAACAGAAAACCTGACCCTGCCAGGGAGAATAACCCACACATTCACCTGGGATCTTGCTGTCAGGGCACTACAGAATGGAAGTGCTGAGGAGAATAATGCACTCCCCAGAGTCTGTCCTGGTCCAACCGTGAAAAGACCTTTTAGTCTTACCTCACCAGAGCCAGACCATAGGAAAGGACCAGTTCATGCGGTCTCATGTTGCCAGAGGTATCCAGGATTTACAGCCAATCAGATCTGCAGTGCAATCCACAGCTAAAGGCATTCTGTGTCCAGGCCTATGTAAGCGGGGGAATGGTCCCGCTATCGTGGGGACCTTTCCTGGCTCATACACTACCCCTGTGGAATTGGCTGGCGAAAGGGTCTGAGTCCTCGCTCCCACTAACTTCACCCAGAGGCCCGCCTGACTCCAGGACACCCCTTCTACTCTCGTGTGGCAGAGTCCTCGTAACCCAGACAAGGCTGGGCCCAGGATTCCTGGGGCTCGACCCCCAATCTGGTTGTTGTACTTAGGACAGGGCTCGGGTGTCTCCACTCCGGGGTACTCTCTCTGCTCCGGACGCTTCCCTGACCCATTGATCATCGCATATAGTTCAAAGCAAACACAAGTTATTAAACAGCAAGTCATTAAAAACAAGGAGAAACTGGGGAAGGTGAAAGGAAAAGCCGTCACCCCGCTCTGTGGCACGGGGGACCCCAAACAGCTGTGGCAGTTCACAGTCTGTTCCTCACACGTCCCAGGCCCCTGGCCAGGCCCTGGCTGTGCTGCAGGGACGCTGCGGGTCGGACACTCGCTCTGGCGGTGGCCCCACGCCCTCAGTGTCTAGGTGGCAGGGCCCCTCCCCCCCCCACGCGGGGGTTACAATACCCCTCCCAGTGCGGCCTGCAAGGCCTCTTGACTGGTGGGGTCTCCCTGTACTGGGCCCGCTGCCCAGGAACCCCCACACTCTGCCCAGCTACTCCCCGCACCTGGCTCCAGAGGGCTCCAGCCCCAGCCCCACTCTGCCCCCACACAGCTGCTGCTGCTCTGCCCCCCACGCGACTCCCTGGGCCGCTCCTCTCCCCTCAGCTCAGCCCTGCTCAGGCAGCTCCAGCTCCCCCGGCCTCCTGACTGCCCCAACACACACAGTCACACTCACCTCCACTGCGCCCACAAACTTCCACCCACCACCACCCCACCCACACATTCACCTCCACTGCCCGCACAAACTTCCACCCACCCCCACCCACACACTCACCTCCACTGCCCCCACAAACTTCCACCTACCCCCACCCACACACTCACCTCCACTGCCCCCACAAACTTCCACCCACACAAACCCCCACACACACACTCACCTCCACTGCCCCCACAAACTTCCACCCACGGCCACCCCACCCACACACTCACCTCCACTGCCCCCCACAAACTTCCACCCACACCCACCCCCACCCACACTCATCTCCACTGCCCCCACAAACTTCCACCGACCCCCCCCCCACACACACACACTCACCTCCACTGCCCGCACAAACTTCCACCCACCCCCACCCACACACTCACCTCCACTGCCCCCACAAACTTCCACCCACCCCCACCCCACCCACACACTCACCTCCACTGCCCCCACAAACTTCCACCCACACCCCCCCAACTCACACTCACCTCCACTGCCCCCACAAACTTCCACCTACCCCCACCCACACACTCACCTCCGTTGCCCCCACAAACTTCCACCCCCACAAACCCCCCCACACACACTCACCTCCACTGCCCCCACAAACTTCCACCCCCACCCCCACCCACACACTCACCTCCATTGTGCCCCATAAACTTCCACCCACACACACACACACACACTCCTCCCCCACTCCCCAACACACCCATACATACTCTCCCCCAACACACACACACACACACACACACACTCCACTCCCCCCACATCCTCCCTCCCCCATGCACACACACAAAATGTCACTTTTACCGTACACTGGGAATCTGCAGGAAGTTTTGTTTAAATTGTAGGATTCTTTTAGTAAAATCAGTTTCTCCCCTTGCAAGCCATTTCTGAACATTTGTGTGCATTTATAGTAAAGCTACTTAACTGTGGTCAGTGTATCAAACAATTGTGATTAACACAAAAACCATAAAGACGGAATTACTTTTTAAGAAATGGAAAGGACAAAACTCAGAAAATACTAAATTGGAAAATCCCCAATAATAAAAGATTTCATAGGGCCCTACATAGGTGTGTACCTTCTTCCTAAACAACTCCCAGGGGTGGGGATGGGCTCAGGGCTCCAGGCTTGATCGATGGAGGGGGACGCTCTGGGTTTGGGGCTCTGGTCTCCCACAACTGGGTAGAGACTCCAGGATCCGGGCTATAGCACCCAGGGCGGAGGCGGGGAGGGAGGACTCCGGGCTTGTGTCCAGGCTCAAGCCACCAAGAGAGATGAAGGGAAGAGACCTGGTCTTCGGCTGCCATGGGGGGGGATCAGGGCTCCAAGCTTCAGCCGCTGGGGAGGTGGAGGGGAGTGGGGGGGTCTGGGCTCTGCGACTCATCCACAGGAGGGCAGGGAGGGATGTTGGGGCTCTGGACTTCAGCCACAAGAGGGGTGAGGGGGTCAGTGCTCTGGGCTTCAGCCACTGGGGTGACAGCCCCTCCCCCAATGCACTGGCCCCCAGACCCTCTCACCTGCTCCACCAGAGCGAAACCCAGTCCAGCTCGTCCCGCTGCAGCTCGCAGACCCCTCAGTACAGCCCCACCTTCACCTGGTCCTGCTCAGGGCAGCTGTCAGGCTCCTGGAATTCAAGTTTGTAAACTACTTTGTGACTCCCCAGGTACAATGTGATATATTCTGTACATGCAAAGTATCAGTCCTTTGTGCAGCCCCTCCCAGAAATCAAAATTCCTGTTGCTAATGGTACCAGCCTCTGTCTGTATGTCTGTGTGTGTGTGTGTATGCATAAGTTTATTGTGATGTCATGTGTGACAAGAGCAAAGACCGTTCTGGTTCAGCATTCTTGCCCTGCCTTCAGTCTGCCAACTTGCTTGGTTGACAACGGCTAGTGAACCCAGGAGCTGATAGACGCGTACTATCCATCTGTCAACAACTTCTTGAATCAGCTATTTCCACAGCTTTTTGGAAGAAGATGAGATTTTACAAAAGGTAATTCCCAGATTCTTTTCCTGCTCCTTAGATCACACATGACAGGTTGTTGCCTCCTTCATAGATTCATAGATTCTAGGACAGGAAGGGACCTCGAGAGGTCATTGAGTCCAGTCCCCGGCCCTCATGGCAGGACCAAATACTGTCTAGACCATGCTGGACCCTCTCCAATTTCTCCACATCTTCCTTGAAATGTGGTGCCCAGAACTGGACACAATACTCCAGTTGAGGCCTAACCAGCGCAGAGTAGAGCGCAAGAATGACTTCTTATGTCTTGCTCACAACACACCTGTTAATGCATCCCAGAATCATGTTTGCTTTTTTTGCAACAGCATCACACTGTTGACTCATATTTAGCTTGTGGTCCACTATAACGCCTAGATCCCTTTCTGCCGTACTCCTTCCTAGACAGTCTCTTCCCATTCTGTATGTGTGAAACTGATTGTTCCTTCCTAAGTGGAGCACTTTGCATTTGTCTTTGTTAAACTTCATCCTGTTTACCTCAGACCATTTCTCCAATTTGTCCAGATCATTTTGAATTATGACCCTATCCTCCAAAGCAGTTGCAATCCTTCCCAGTTTGGTATCATCTGCAAATTTAATAACCGTCCTTTCTATGCCAATATCTAAGTCGTTGATGAAGATATTGAACAGAGCCGGTCCCAAAACAGACCCCTGCGGAACCCCACTTGTTATACCTTTCCAGCAGGATTGGGAACCATTAATAACTACTCTCTGAGTACGGTTATCCAGCCAGTTATGCACCCACCTTATAGTAGCCCCATCTAAGTTGTATTTGCCTAGTTTATCGATAAGAATATCATGCGAGACCCTATCAAATGCCTTACTGAAGTCTAGGTATACCACATCCACCGCTTCTCCCTTATCCACAAGACTCGTTATCCTAGCAAAGAAAGCTATCAGATTGGTTTGACATGATTTGTTCTTTACAAATCCATGCTGGCTATTCCCTATCACCTTACCACCTTCCAAGTGTTTGCAGATGATTTCCTTGATTACTTGCTCCATTATCTTCCCTGGCACAGAAGTTAAACTAACTGGTCTGTAGTTTCCTGGCTTGTTTTTATTTCCCTTTTTAGAGATGGGCACTATATTTGCCCTTTTCCAGTCCTCTGGAATCTCTCCTGTCTCCCATGATTTTCCAAAGATAATAGCTAGAGGCTCAGATACCTCCTCTATTAGCTCCTTGAGTATTCTAGGATGCATTTCATCAGGCCCTGGTGACTTGCAGGCATCTAACTTTTCTAAGTGATTTTTAACTTGTTCTTTTTTTATTTTATCTTCTAAACCTACCCCCTTCCCATAGCATTCACTATGTTAGTCATTCCTTCAGACTTCTCGGTGAAGACCAAAACAAAGAAGTCATTAAGCATCTCTGCCATTTCCAAGTTTCCTGTTACTGTTTCTCCCTCCTCACTGAGCCTACCCTGTCCTTGGTCTTCCTCTTGCTTCTAATGTATTGTGGAAGCAGAGAAAGAACGGACAGGAAGGGGATTGCAATGCATGACAGTTTGTTAGCAAGAGTTAGGCTAACTGTAACCCTAATAACGCGAGATTTGTAGAAGCGAGGATTGTGTGAGGCGAGTGGGAAAGAACTGTGTGAGAAGTTGTTGCGACCTTGTGTAGATAATATTGTTGCTTCTGTGGAAACACTTCCAATGGCCTTTCCCCTTCCCCGTCCTGCACATGCTGCCCTGGTTGGGCAGATCCCATCTGTCCAGGGCTTGCCCCTGTCACCTCCACCTTTCCACTCGGGATTTAGAGTAATCCAACAAATCCCCTTCTTTTATTAGCATTGTGTACAGGCCCCACTCAGGGATCAGCCCCATTGTGCCAGGTGCTGTCCACATACAGAACAAACAGACACTCTCTGTCCCACAGAGCTGCAATCTGCCTGCTTCCCGTCTCCCGGCAGGAACCGCTCTTTGCTGCGGCTTGGACCTGCTTCCACTGCTCCCTGGGGGATTGGCAGTTTCACTGGCTCAGGCTGCGTTGCCCCTTGCTGCCTCATCCGAGCCAGCTCAGACACCGTCTAGGGCTCTTCTGAAAGGTCTTTGTGTAAAATCCCAATGCAAGCATCCGCTTCTCCCCGAGACGCTCCCCACGGCCACGGGAGACAGAGCTCGCCCCCCCCCTCCCCCCGCGCGGGGATTGTGGCTGGGTCAGTCTGGGCCCCCGAGAGCGAGATGTCAACACTGGGCTTCAGCGCCAAAGGGTTTGACCCGAGCCCCGCTCCAGCCGCAGCTCCAGAGCCAGGACAAGCGAGGGCACGTTGGGGCGGAGGTGTTACAGGTGCTGCTGGCGACCTTTACATCCAAAGCCATCTGTCCTCATGGCACTGGCCTCTCCTTGCACCCCACACAATGCTCCTGAAACCGGATTAGTAAATGGAACGAATTTCCATTCAGACAGAACCAAGGGCTTAGACCTCAACTGCCTTCAGTGAAGATAACAACTCTTAATTGTTCACCTCAGGGTGGACTGATTTAAATTAAAGCCTTTAATCACCATGCAGAAAACCTTGCTTTGAATCCTCTATTGGAATTGTGTTTGGCATTCGTACTTCAGTCATTTTCCTAAAGACGGGGTAACTTTCCTTGGTGGGGAACCATCAGAATGTCGATTTACGACTAAATATAATCTGGACATGAAATGTGCTGCTTTGTTTGTTTGCTAAGCAGGAGGATACGTCCTTCCTCGGATACGAAATCCTTTCAGCCGGCACCAGCCAGAAAACAAGTAGGCAAACATTTGACAGAACAGACAGAGAAACCTCACTGACAGACACCCGCATGGACGCTGTCTACATGCATGTGTGAACCAGCAGGGAGCTCTTACTGAAAAGTTCCCTCTTTAGCTGGGCATCTCCGGGGAATGGTGACTATTTTCTGCTTCCGCTCTGCGATTGGAGTCCAACCATGTGCCTAGGTTACAAAGAAGAGAAAAGCATTTCAGTCATTAAAAACTGAACAGAAAACCTGACCCTGCCAGGGAGAATAACCCACACATTCACCTGGGATCTTGCTGTCAGGGCACTACAGAATGGAAGTGCTGAGGAGAATAATGCACTCCCCAGAGTCTGTCCTGGTCCAACCGTGAAAAGACCTTTTAGTCTTACCTCACCAGAGCCAGACCATAGGAAAGGACCAGTTCATGCGGTCTCATGTTGCCAGAGGTATCCAGGATTTACAGCCAATCAGATCTGCAGTGCAATCCACAGCTAAAGGCATTCTGTGTCCAGGCCTATGTAAGCGGGGGAATGGTCCCGCTATCGTGGGGACCTTTCCTGGCTCATACACTACCCCTGTGGAATTGGCTGGCGAAAGGGTCTGAGTCCTCGCTCCCACTAACTTCACCCAGAGGCCCGCCTGACTCCAGGACACCCCTTCTACTCTCGTGTGGCAGAGTCCTCGTAACCCAGACAAGGCTGGGCCCAGGATTCCTGGGGCTCGACCCCCAATCTGGTTGTTGTACTTAGGACAGGGCTCGGGTGTCTCCACTCCGGGGTACTCTCTCTGCTCCGGACGCTTCCCTGACCCATTGATCATCGCATATAGTTCAAAGCAAACACAAGTTATTAAACAGCAAGTCATTAAAAACAAGGAGAAACTGGGGAAGGTGAAAGGAAAAGCCGTCACCCCGCTCTGTGGCACGGGGGACCCCAAACAGCTGTGGCAGTTCACAGTCTGTTCCTCACACGTCCCAGGCCCCTGGCCAGGCCCTGGCTGTGCTGCAGGGACGCTGCGGGTCGGACACTCGCTCTGGCGGTGGCCACACGCCCTCAGTGTCTAGGTGGCAGGGCCCCTCCCCCCCCACGCGGGGGTTACAATACCCCTCCCAGTGCGGCCTGCAAGGCCTCTTGACTGGTGGGGTCTCCCTGTACTGGGCCCGCTGCCCAGGAACCCCCACACTCTGCCCAGCTGCTCCCCGCACCTGGCTCCAGAGGGCTCCAGCCCCAGCCCCACTCTGCCCCCACACAGCTGCTGCTGCTCTGCCCCCCACGCGACTCCCTGGGCCGCTCCTCTCCCCTCAGCTCAGCCCTGCTCAGGCAGCTCCAGCTCCCCCGGCCTCCTGACTGCCCCAACACACACAGTCACACTCACCTCCACTGCGCCCACAAACTTCCACCCACCACCACCCCACCCACACATTCACCTCCACTGCCCGCACAAACTTCCACCCACCCCCACCCACACACTCACCTCCACTGCCCCCACAAACTTCCACCTACCCCCACCCACACACTCACCTCCACTGCCCCCACAAACTTCCACCCACACAAACCCCCCCCCCCACACTCACCTCCACTGCCCCCACAAACTTCCACCCACGGCCACCCCACCCACACACTCACCTCCACTGCCCCCCACAAACTTCCACCCACACCCACCCCCACCCACACTCATCTCCACTGCCCCCACAAACTTCCACCGACCCCCCCCACACACACACACTCACCTCCACTGCCCCCACAAACTTCCACCCACCCCCACCCCACCCACACACTCACCTCCACTGCCCCCACAAACTTCCACCCACACCCCCCCAACTCACACTCACCTCCACTGCCCCCACAAACTTCCACCTACCCCCACCCACACACTCACCTCCGTTGCCCCCACAAACTTCCACCCCCACAAACCCCCCCACACACACTCACCTCCACTGCCCCCACAAACTTCCACCCCCACCCCCACCCACACACTCACCTCCATTGTGCCCCATAAACTTCCACCCACACACACACACACACTCCTCCCCCACTCCCCAACACACCCATACATACTCTCCCCCAACACACACACACACACACACTCCACTCCCCCCACATCCTCCCTCCCCCATGCACACACACAAAATGTCACTTTTACCGTACACTGGGAATCTGCAGGAAGTTTTGTTTAAATTGTAGGATTCTTTTAGTAAAATCAGTTTCTCCCCTTGCAAGCCATTTCTGAACATTTGTGTGCATTTATAGTAAAGCTACTTAACTGTGGTCAGTGTATCAAACAATTGTGATTAACACAAAAACCATAAAGACGGAATTACTTTTTAAGAAATGGAAAGGACAAAACTCAGAAAATACTAAATTGGAAAATCCCCAATAATAAAAGAGATTTCATAGGGCCCTACATAGGTGTGTACCTTCTTCCTAAACAACTCCCAGGGGTGGGGATGGGCTCAGGGCTCCAGGCTTGATCGATGGAGGGGGAAGCTCTGGATTTGGGGCTCTGGTCTCCCACAACTGGGTAGAGACTCCAGGATCCGGGCTATAGCACCCAGGGCGGAGGCGGGGAGGGAGGACTCCGGGCTTGTGTCCAGGCTCAAGCCACCAAGAGAGATGAAGGGAAGAGACCTGGTCTTCGGCTGCCATGGGGGGGGATCAGGGCTCCAAGCTTCAGCCGCTGGGGAGGTGGAGGGGAGTGGGGGGGTCTGGGCTCTGCGACTCATCCACAGGAGGGCAGGGAGGGATGTTGGGGCTCTGGACTTCAGCCACAAGAGGGGTGAGGGGGTCAGTGCTCTGGGCTTCAGCCACTGGGGTGACAGCCCCTCCCCCAATGCACTGGCCCCCAGACCCTCTCACCTGCTCCACCAGAGCGAAACCCAGTCCAGCTCGTCCCGCTGCAGCTCGCAGACCCCTCAGTACAGCCCCACCTTCACCTGGTCCTGCTCAGGGCAGCTGTCAGGCTCCTGGAATTCAAGTTTGTAAACTACTTTGTGACTCCCCAGGTACAATGTGATATATTCTGTACATGCAAAGTATCAGTCCTTTGTGCAGCCCCTCCCAGAAATCAAAATTCCTGTTGCTAATGGTACCAGCCTCTGTCTGTATGTCTGTGTGTGTGTGTGTATGCATAAGTTTATTGTGATGTCATGTGTGACAAGAGCAAAGACCGTTCTGGTTCAGCATTCTTGCCCTGCCTTCAGTCTGCCAACTTGCTTGGTTGACAACGGCTAGTGAACCCAGGAGCTGATAGACGCGTACTATCCATCTGTCAACAACTTCTTGAATCAGCTATTTCCACAGCTTTTTGGAAGAAGATGAGATTTTACAAAAGGTAATTCCCAGATTCTTTTCCTGCTCCTTAGATCACACATGACAGGTTGTTGCCTCCTTCATAGATTCATAGATTCTAGGACAGGAAGGGACCTCGAGAGGTCATTGAGTCCAGTCCCCGGCCCTCATGGCAGGACCAAATACTGTCTAGACCATGCTGGACCCTCTCCAATTTCTCCACATCTTCCTTGAAATGTGGTGCCCAGAACTGGACACAATACTCCAGTTGAGGCCTAACCAGCGCAGAGTAGAGCGCAAGAATGACTTCTTATGTCTTGCTCACAACACACCTGTTAATGCATCCCAGAATCATGTTTGCTTTTTTTGCAACAGCATCACACTGTTGACTCATATTTAGCTTGTGGTCCACTAGAACGCCTAGATCCCTTTCTGCCGTACTCCTTCCTAGACAGTCTCTTCCCATTCTGTATGTGTGAAACTGATTGTTCCTTCCTAAGTGGAGCACTTTGCATTTGTCTTTGTTAAACTTCATCCTGTTTACCTCAGACCATTTCTCCAATTTGTCCAGTTCATTTTGACCAGCCTCCCCGGCCCACTCACTGCTGTGCGGGGCTGTAAGTGTGTCCATTGCTGGACAGCAGGAATTCCTGCCCATTTCCCTTCCGGCTGGAGCAGGATTGGAGTGTGTTTGTGTTAATGACATTGCTGTAGATTGTTGTTCGTTCCCCATCTTGACAATTCAGACAGTCCCTTTCCCATTCAGCCCCAAACATTTATCATCCAGGAGTAAGATCCCCAAATAATGAGACTGTCTTAACCAAACAAAGAGTAAATTAGGAGCAGGGGGCGTGTGCGAGCATAGGGGGTGGGGGGATATTTTCAAATTCTGAGCCCTTAGCGGGAAGTCTGATGCCCCCCCCATGATTGTTTGACCTAGGGATGTAAATATTGGTTAAAACGATTAACCGGTTAGAATTATATCATTTAACTCGTTAACCGTTTTACCTCAGGTCTCTCCAGCGGGCCGGCACAGGGCAGCCGGGGCTGGGGTCCCACCGACCAGGTACGGCAGGGTCTGCTCCAGGCTGCCTTGGCTGCCGCAGACAGGGCTGGAGCCACTCCAGCGTGGCTCTGTCCGGGATCCTGCCTGCCCACCGGCGTGGGGCTGCCCCCCCCCCCCCCCCCAGCCCACTGCGGCAGGGACTCCTCTGGCCCAGGTGGGCTGGCCGGTCGGCGGGGTTAACTGGCAAGGTCCGGTTAACCGGTAAGCAAACCAGTAAATCCAGTACTTCCTGGTTCACCTTTGATATCCCTGGTTTGACCATGTCTAGGAAAAAAGCTTCCCAGTGGCTGCTGGGCGGGGCAGCCCCTCCCAATCTCCTACCCCATGGGCTGGGGGAGCTGCCATTGTATCTCTGCCCATCCCCCTCCCTCCTCCTGCCCTCTGGCTCTCCCCTCCCCAGCCAGTCTCTGCTTGTTCCATAGTCTCCCTCCAGCCCCCCCACAGCCCCTCCCCCACATCCCCCCTTTTCTTCCCTTTATCGAACACTCAGAGCTTCCCTCTAGTCCAGCTCTGCTCCCCTGAGTCCCAGAATTCTCCCCCTGCCCCAATACCTGTGTGTTCCCCCAGCCTCCCTCCAGCGCCCCACATCCCCCGGGCCCCTCCCGCCCCCTGCATCCCTGTTCCCCAATTCCTGCTCTCTCCCAGATCCCTGGTCACCCCCCTCCTACATCCCTGTTCCCCAATTCCTACCCCCTCCCACATCCCCAGTCACCCCCTCCTACCCCCTCCCACATCCCTGCTCACCCCCCTCCCACATCCCTGTTCCCCAATTCCTGCCCCCTCCCAGATCCCTGGTCACCCCCCTCCTACATCCCTGTTCCCCAATTCCTACCCCCTCCGACATCCCCGGTCACCCCCCTCCCACATCCCTGTTCCCCAATTCCTGCCCCCTCCCAGATCCCCGGTCACCCCCCTCCCGCCCCCTACCACATTCCCCTTCCCCCTCCTGCCCCCTCCCACATCCTTGCTCACCCCCCTCCCACATCCCTGTTCCCCAATTCCTGCCCCCTCCCAGATCCCTGGTCACCCCTCTCCTACATCCCTGTTCCCCAATTCCTACCCCCTCCCACATCCCCGGTCACCCCCCTCCCACATCCCTGCTCACCCCCCTACCACATACCTGTTCCCCAATTCCTACCCCCTCCCACATCCCCAGTCACCCCCCTCCCTCCCCCTCCCACATCCCTGTTCCCCAATTTCTGCCCCCTCCCAGATCCCCGGTTATCCCCCTCCCGCCCCCTGCATCCCTGTTCCCCAATTCCTGCCCCCTCCCACAACCCCGGTCACCCCCCTCCCGCCCCCTACCACATTCCCCTTCCCCCTCCTGCCCCCTCCCACATCCCTGCTCACCCCCCTCCCACATCCCTGTTCCCCAATTCCTGCCCCCTCCCACATCCCCCGTCACTCCTCTCCCGCCCTCTCCCACATCACCCTTCCCCCTTCCTGCCCCCTCCCACATCCCTGGTCACCCCCCTCCTGCATCCCTGTTCCCCAATTCCTGCCCCCTCCCACAACCCTTCCCCCTCCCCCCGGCTCCCCACATGTCGCTGCCCCGCCCCCACCCCCTGCAAACCCTGGGCGCTGCAGCCGCTTCCCTCTGCCCGAGGCCGGGACTCGCAGCTCGCCCCGCTGGGAGCAGCCTGGGCCCCCCGCCCCGCACAGGCTGCACCGGGAGCAGCTCCCTGCGGGGGGCAGGTCTCCCCTTCTCCCCACATGGGGCACTGCCGGGGGGGCTCGGGGTCCCAGTCAGGGGGGCCGGGCCGGGGTCTCTGCCCGGGGAGAGTCTCGGTGGGGGGGGAGGCAGTGGGAATGTCCCTCCCCCGCCTGCAGCCAGGGCTCGGGGGGCCCCAGCGGCAGCAGCCGAGGCCCGGGGGGCTGGCAAGGCAGCGCCCGCAATTCACTCCTGCTGCTGGGCTGGGCCCCGGCTCGCTCCGCCCGGCGCCTCCTGGGCCCTGGCGAGCTGGAGTCGCTGGGTCTGGCCGGGGGGTCTGGCTCTTATTCATGTCTTGTGGCATCACCCCCGGCCCCCAGCAGGGACGTGGGTCCAAGGGGTCCATGCCCAGGGGCCCAGGGATTTCAAAGGCGCCGGGCCGAGGGGATCGATCTGTGTTTTTAAATAAAAATGAAGATACAAAATGTCACTAGATCAGTCGATGCCACAACTTACGCCTAGTGGGTGACAGACCCCCCGTCCCCCGCTGGTGCACACAGCCAGAGATGCCCCAAGGCCGACCAACAACCGTGGTCTGGTGCCACCCCACTACCCCGCCCACAGACCCATGGGGCTTCCCCCCACAAGCCCCCAGGCCCCAGTGTGGCCCACCACTCCACAATCCCCCACCGACTGTCCTCCTCGCCCCAAGCCAGGGTGCAGCCACCCCACCCAGCTGTGCCACCTGACAGCCCCTCCCCCCACAGCCGCCCACAGCCATGCTGTGTCCCCCTGGGGGCAGCCATGCTGCTGCCCCTCACTACCTCCCAGCCCAACAGCCACAGCCATGCCATTGACCCAAGCCCCCGATCCAAGTCCCCTATAGCCTCTCCCTCCCCCAGGCCCCTCCCAGACCCAGGCCCCATCCGTACAACCCAATCGCCCCCTGCCAACAACCCCCCTCTCCTCTCCCACAGCACCGATCCATCCCCTACCCTCCCACACCACACAGACCCCTCCACCTCCCAGCTGTGCCACCCCCCCACCCCGAGCCAGACCACCAACCCCGTCAGACACCCTCCCCTGCTGGTGCACCAAGGTCTCCCCAAGACCGACAACAGCTATGGATTAAAACCCCACAGTGTTTGTTGGGGCTACTGGAGCCGTGGGACCTACCTGGAGATGCTGAAATCTCACTCTTGTCTCTCTCCTCCTGCCCCCATCTCCAAGCCAGGCACTGGGCAGTTCAGTGGTGAAGTGATGAACTGATGATCATCAGTTTGTTTTATGATGGGGGGAGGGGGGAGGTTTAAACTATTTCCCTGGATCAAGTCTCCCTTGGTGTAGTAAGTGAAGGCCCTGATAAAGGCTCAGGATGAGGCCTGAGGCCTGAACTAAACTAATGGTCAAGACTTTGCTAACATAAAGCAAAGTTAAGCTGTGAGCAAGAGGCAGGCCCTGCTCACAGAAGCTGGCAAGGAAAGGGCTGATGTTGCATAAATATATATCCACTTAGCATAGTTACAGTATAAACATGGTACCAAGACACACTATACCGAAACATTCCACAGATAACATGGAACAGGCCGACCCATCCCAATGACAGGGGCAAAAGGGTAAAATGATGGATAGAGTTGTTTTGATCCAACCAACAGGTACAAGGTGCGAGGCGGCACTTTACTACGTAGGGAGGTTGTACCTTGCTACGTGGAGGGGTTGCACCTCAATACGTCAGGAGTGATATGTAACTTGTTTGTACCCGTGTATAAGAATGTATCCCTGGGGTGGTGTCTTTGTCCGGCCACGGGGGCAGTGGAAAGTCCCGCCACTGAGCCGGGTCCTTGCCAAGAGGCACTTTCTCGTAGTATGCCAGGTAGACTAAGTAATCTACGGGGAACTGCCATTGTGTCCGAGATCGCAATAAACCTAGTCAAAGTGACTTTGCATCTTACTAGACTCTGTGGTTATTGGGGGTTCTCTTCGGGTTTGCTGGGTCAGCTATCTGCGCAGAGCTGGGGCAGCACAAAGAGGGAATACACGCACGCAGCTGAGTGATATCAACACAGGAGAAAGCAGAGCACCACACCGGTAGCATCTGAAAACACTTGGCAGCTCAGTCACCATTTCAGCTAGAGCAGAGCTGGGCACTGGGCCACCCGGGGCCTTTAACACCACAGCCCTGGGGAGGGGGTGCTGAGCTGGACCATCCAGTGAGGAACACAAGTCCTTCTACCCTCCACCACACCGTACTTTGGAACTGCTGCTGACGGCTCCCCCCATCCATGGTAACTTTTATCCCCTCTGCCTCCCTCTATCGGGGGGTTTTCCCTTCTGCACCTACCTGGCAGGGCAGGCCGCCCCCCACCCCAGTCTGAACCCCTGAGCTTGTCCCAGTTTTGTCCCTCTGCCCATCCCTCCACTCCGATTTCCCCCCTTCAGGGGGATTTTCCCTGCCTTTGATTGCAGGGAGCAGATTCTGATGGCGCGTGAGGGCAGCAACTTGCAGATGTTACTGAGCATGTGAGAAGAACATTAGAAGATAAGAACGGTCAGACTGGGTCAGACCAAAGGTCCATCTAGCCCAGTGTCCTGTCTGCTGCCAGCGGCCAGTGCCAGGTGCCCCAGAGGGAATGAACAGACAGGAATCATCCCAGTGACCCATCCCCTGTCCCCCATTCCCAGCTTCTGACAGACAGAGGTTAGGGACACCATCCCTGCCCATCCCAGCTAACAGCCATTGATGGACCTGGCCTCCATGAACCCATCTAGTTCCCCTTTGACCACAGGACCCTGCTCAGGATCAGTGAAGTTGCAAGTTCTAATAGGAAACAGCTTCTGATACAAGGGCAGCTCCTCTTCCTCCTCCCCTCCCATGGGGATGAGCAGCCCCCACAACTGCCACTCTGTCCCAGCTCCTTCAACCCATTGCCCCCTTCAGCCTCCCCTCAAATGTCCCCTTCCCCCCATCGCCCCCTTCAGCCTCCTCCAACTGCCCCCCATCGCCCCGTTCAGCCTCCCCCAACTGTTCCCTTCCCCTCACCGCACCTGGTCACCTTCACTCCCCCGTTGCCCTCTTCAGCCTCCGGCAACTTCCCCCCACTACCCTGGCTCCACCACTCTCAGGTTCCCTTCCCCCCAACCATCTGCTCCCTTGCCATGGGTAAGAGGGGCAGAAAATGCTTTTGAAAAAATCTTTTGCAAAGTAAAAATAAAACAAACCAAACAACCCCCTCCCTTGTTTTGTGCTGGGTGCCCAGCTGTGTGCTTGTGTGTGTGTGTGTGGGGGGGGGAGGGTGTTGTTCTGAGCACACTCTGTTCAGGGAAGGGGTGGAGTTGGCCAAAGGGGCAGGTGGAATCTTTAGCAGAGAATTCCTTTCTCCATTCTGTTAGCTAAGCATTGCTGTTAAATGTCAGCCGACGAATGCAGCATTTGAAGCAATCTGACTCTAAATCCCCTGCCCTCTCGGTTGCTGCAGTTCTCACACCCTCTGCTCTTGTGATGTCACCACATGACATGGTGTCTTATTCCCATAGTGTCTTATATATTAGCAAGGACCATAGTTTATAAGGTAAAAACTGAAGCATAACTCCTTCCCTTCCCCGTTTTGACTTAGGAAAAATAAATCCTGTCCCCTCCCCCAGCCCCAGCCCAGCCCCACCAGAGCTGCTGCGGCCAGGAGACAGGTGCTCTCTCACCTGGCCCTGAGCTGCTGTGGTGAGAGAGGGCTGGGGGGAGTCCTCTCTCCCTCGGGCAACCTGCTCCCCAAACCCCTCATTCCGAGCCCCAGCCCAGAGCCTGCATCCCCAGCCGGAGCCCTCACCCCCCTGCACCCCAACCCTCTGCTCCTGCCCTGAGCCCCTCATTCCCAGCCCTACTGCAGAGCCCACACCCCCAGCCGGAGCCCCTTCCCCCTGCACCACAACCCTCTGCCCTAGCCCTGAGCCCCTCATTCCTAGCCCCATCCCAAAGCCCGCTCCCCCAGCCAGAGCCCTCACCCCCTGCACCCCAACCCTCTGCCCTAGCCCTGAGCCCCTCATTCCCAGCCCCACCCCAGAGCCCACACCCCAACCCTCTGCCCCACTTCAGCCCCCTCCCACACTCTGAACCCTTCAGCCTCACCCCTGCCACACACCGTCCATGTGCAGAATGAATTTTGTGATGTGCAGCAATATACAGGTGATGTGTCACATAACAAAATTGCACATATTGGTGCACATCACAAAATTCATTCCGCACACGGATATACAAAATGTGAGGAAACACTGCTCCTGACTTTCAACCTATCTGAGACATCTTGAATTTCATACAGTGACTGATCAGAATAAAGTGCTCTCAAGTGAGCTACAGACCAACAGTGGTTCATAGGAATTATTCAGCAAGTATTTTAGAAGACCTAGACCATTAGAGGAAATCATGACCTGCTAAGAGACAATTAATGGAGAGAAGCAGCAAGATTAATCCCATACATTGGATTGGTTGTGACTTATTTGCCTGATTTGAAAAGAGGCCAAAAGGACCTGAGTCTCCTCGCTGGCGATAGCCCCCTGCTTGGCCAATCAGCACTGAGACTCTGAGGGGCGGGAGGCTGAGAGGTCTCACCAGATGTCCCAAAGGACGGCCCAGGTCACCATCAGAGGGGATCACTCTCAGACCCAGCCTCACCTCTTTGTGAGGACCTCCCGCAATGAGAGCACCCCCCACCCCATCCACACTCCACACACACACCCCTTCTTGGTAGAGGGAGGGAAGCCGGGGAAAGGGGAAAAAGAAGCAAGAGAAGAGGAGAAAGGAGGGAGGAAAGAGGAAAAGGGAAACCAAAAAGGATAAACCCCAATGTCCCCAGGGATTCTAAGCGTCAAAGTCCTAGGCAGGAAATCAAATTCGGCCACCTTAAGCCAGTGTTTTCTGGGTTTAGAATGCTGCCTGCACCAGGGGGATCAGACTGAACAGGTTCCAAACCTCTCTGGGCCTCTTACCTTGGAAAAGGGAAGTTTGTTTTCGGCACAATCAGTGGTAGGAAAGGAGAAAACTCCACAGAGGTTCCTCCCCATGCTCACATCCGTGAATCCTAATTCTCTCTCAGTCCTCGAGGAGAGACCTCGCGAAGGAGATTTGCGGCAGCAAAGCCGGGGGGGTCTCAGAGACTGGCCTGGCCCTGCACCTCTGTCCTGCACGGCTGATGTCAGGGTCTCTCTGTGAGGTCACCCCCTCCCCCCCACCTTTGCCCAATAGGCCGAGTTCCTGCAACAGGCCTTTGTGATGTCACTGCCACCCCCACCCCTCCCCTCCAAGCTGATGTCCTGCCCCTGGCCAGCCTCGTTGGGTGTTTGTTTCCCCTGGATCTAGGGTTGCCAACTTGCTGGCCCAACAAAACTGACCACCCTTGTCCCGCCCCGTCAAGGATGGAATGCAAGGCTGAGTTCACTCACCAACCCCCTGAAACATGTCAGTGCCCCAGAGAAAACCGGACCCCTGCTATTGGAACGAAATGCTGGAGATCTGAATGGGAAAGGGACTGTCTGAATTGTCAAGATGGGGAACGAACAACAATCTACAGCAATGTCATTAACACAAACACACTCCAATCCTGCTCCAGCCGGAAGGGAAATGGGCAGGAATTCCTGCTGTCCAGCAATGGACACACTTACAGCCCCGCACAGCAGTGAGTGGGCCGGGGAGGCTGGTCAAAATGAACTGGACAAATTGGAGAAATGGTCTGAGGTAAACAGGATGAAGTTTAACAAAGACAAATGCAAAGTGCTCCACTTAGGAAGGAACAATCAGTTTCACACATACAGAATGGGAAGAGACTGTCTAGGAAGGAGTACGGCAGAAAGGGATCTAGGCGTTATAGTGGACCACAAGCTAAATATGAGTCAACAGTGTGATGCTGTTGCAAAAAAAGCAAACATGATTCTGGGATGCATTAACAGGTGTGTTGTGAGCAAGACATAAGAAGTCATTCTTGCGCTCTACTCTGCGCTGGTTAGGCCTCAACTGGAGTATTGTGTCCAGTTCTGGCCACCACATTTCAAGGAAGATGTGGAGAAATTGGAGAGGGTCCAGAGAAGAGCAACAAGAATGATTAAAGGTCTTGAGAACATGACCTATGAAGGAAGGCTGAAAGAATTGGGTTTGTTTAGTTTGGAAAAGAGAAGACTGAGAGGGGACATGATAGCAGTTTTCAGGTATCTAAAAGGGTGTCATAAGGAGGAGGGAGAAAACTTGTTCAGTAAACACTGGAATAAACTGCCTAGGGAGGTTGTGGAATCTCCATCTCTGGAGATATTTAAGAGTAGGCTAGATAAATATCTATCCGGGATGGTCTAGACAGTATTTGGTCCTGCCATGAGGGCAGGGGACTGGACTCAATGACCTCTCGAGGTCCCTTCCAGTCCTAGAATCTATGAATCTATGAAGGAGGCAACAACCTGTCATGTGTGATCTAAGGAGCAGGAAAAGAATCTGGGAATTACCTTTTGTAAAATCTCATCTTCTTTCGAAAACCTGTGGAAATAGCTGATTCAACAAGTTGTTGACAGATGGATAGTACACGTCTATCAGCTCCTAGGTTCACCAGCCATTGTCAACCAAGCAAGTTGGCAGACTGAAGGCAGGGCAAGAATGCTGAACCAGAACGGTCTTTGCTCTTGTCACACATGACATCACAATAAACTTATGCATACACACACACACACACACATAGACATTCAGACAGAGGCTGGTACCATTAGCAACACTGGGAGACGCGGCCAAAATCTCTAGGAATTTTGATTTCTCGGAGGGGCTGCACAAAGGACTGATACTTTGCATGTACAGAATATATCACATTGTACCTGGGGAGTCACAAAGTAGTTTACAAACTTGAATTCAAGGAGCCTGACAGCTGCCCTGAGCAGGACCAGGTGAAGGTGGGGCTGTACTGAGGGGTCTGCGAGCTGCAGCGGGACGTGCTGGACTGGGTTTCACTCTGGTGGAGCAGGTGAGAGGGTCTGGGGGCCAGTGCATTGGAGGAGGGGCTATCACCCCAGTGGCTGAAGCCCGGAGCACTGACCCCCTCACCCCTCTTGTGGCTGAAGTCCAGAGCCCCAACATCCCTCCCTGCCCTCCTGTGGATGAGTCGCAGAGCCCAGACCCCCCCACTCCCCTCCACCTCCCCAGCGGCTGAAGCTTGGAGCCCTGATCCCCCCCCATGGCAGCCGAAGACCAGGTCTCATCCCTTCATCTCTCTTGGTGGCTTGAGCCTGGACACAAGCCCGGAGTCCTCCCTCCCCGCCTCCGCCCTGGGTGCTATAGCCCGGATCCTGGAGTCTCTACCCAGTTGTGGGAGACCAGAGCCCCAAACCCAGAGCTTCCCCGTCCATCGATCAAGCCTGGAGCCCTGAGCCCATCCCCACCCCTGGGAGTTGTTTAGGAAGAAGGTACACACCTATGTAGGGCCCTATGAAATCTCTTTTATTATTGGGGATTTTCCAATTTAGTATTTTCTGAGTTTTGTCCTTTCCATTTCTTAAAAAGTAATTCCGTCTTTATGGTTTTTGTGTTAATCACAATTGTTTGATACTGTCACGGAGTAAGGGGGACTCAGGGCCCTGCACCCCCGGCGTCCTGCGATTCACCATGACACTCAGCTAGCCAGTAAAGCAGAAGGTTTATTTAGACGACGGGAATACAGTCCGAGACAGGTCTTGCAGGCACAGACAAGAGGATACCCCTCAGTTAGGTCCATCTTGGGGTCCTCGGGCCCCCAGGCCCGCTCCAGAGGTCAGAGCCCTCCCTGCCTCCAGCCACCTCACCAGCCAGCTTCCCAGAGTCTGCCTTCAGCGACCCCTCCCACAGCCTTTGTTCAGTTTCCCGGGAAAAGGTGTCACCTCGCCCCAGCCCCCTCCTGGGTTCTCATGTTACAGGCTCAGGTATTTCCCTTCAGTCATTCTCCCATCCCCCAATGGAGACCATCCTAGCCACACTCCCCTGTCAGCACTCACAGATCACAGTAAGAACAGTCCCAGTTCGTCACATCTCCCCCCTTCGAGACCGAACTGAGCGGGGTCACTTTAGCCAGTGACCCGGGGAAGTTCGAACCTACCCCCGTTCCCATGGATGCCCCCGCATCCCTCCCATTCCTGGGTGAGAATTACACCAGGCCCCTCCAGTTTCACTCCCCCCCTTAGGTCGGGGGTGCTCGAGGGCATTTGCAGTTCGCATGGGGGAAGGGTTATGCGGCCTGTGCCCTTTTCCCACCCCAATACCCCTGGGGTTCCAACTGGGCTGCGGTCTTCTCCCAGCGCTCCAGTCTGGAGGTCTGTGCTTCGGGCTCTCTTGGTTCAGAGCCCCCCTTTTAACCTTGGCCACCCTCTGGAAAGGCTCCTCTATGCTGGGCAAGGGTCCTAAAGCCGTTTTCCCCTTGTCCCGGGCCTTCCTTCCCCTCTGACAGGGGTCACAGGATCGGCAGTACTGCCGGACAGTAACAAAGACCCCAGGCCAGTAAAAGCTCCGTAGCAGCCTCTGCTGGGTACGCCAGGTTCCCTGGTGCCCTGAGAGGGGGGTGTCATGGGCCCGGTACAGCAGCTGGCGGCGATACTTCTGGGGTACCACCAGCTGTCTCCTGAACCCCCCTGACTCCATTTTCCCTGGGGGAGCCCATTCTCGGTACAGGAACCCCTTCTCCCACAGGAACCTTTTCCGGCCACCTCTCCCCATGGTCTGTACCGCACCGAGGCCGGCCAGGTCCCTTATCTTCCGTAAGGAGGGGTCTTTCTGCACCTCGGCCTGGAACTCAGCAGCTGGGACAGGGATGGCCACCTGCTCTCTCTTGCCGGCTGGGTCTGAGGCCGCAGCCTCCCTGAGCCGTGTCCCTGGGCGTTCCCTCCCCACCAGGTTAGGGTCCTGCGCCTCGGGCAAGGCACCCTCCCCAAGGCCAGGGCGCAGTGCCCCTCGCCGGCTCTGACTGCGGGTCACAACCAGTGCACTTGGTGGGTTGCTTGACCAGTCCTCCAGGTCCCCCCCCATCAACACCTCAGTGGGCAAATACGGGTGTACCCCCACATCCTTGGGGCCCTCCTTGGCCCCCCACTTCAGGTGTACCCTCGCCACGGGCACTTTGACTGGTGTCCCGCCCACCCCCGTCAGGGTCAGGTAGGTGTTGGGCACCACCTGATCTGGGGGCACCACCTCGGGCCGGGCCAGCGTCACCTCTGCGCCCGTATCCCAGTATCCCTCGACCTTCCTCCCATCCACCTCCAGGGGAACGAGGTACTCTTTCCGGAGGGACCGCCCCACGCCCACCGTATAAACCAAAAACCCTGAGTCTGGAGCATCCCGCCCCGCAGAGGAGCAGGCCTGGAGCTCTCCTCCCTCCTTAGCAGGTGGTACTCTGCCAGCCCCCCTTCCCTGGGAGTGCTGCCTCTCGCCCGGCTGGGTCTCTACCCAGTCAACCCTCTGTGGGTTTGGTCTGCTCAGTCTGTCCCTGAGCCTGGGGCACTGGGCCCGTATGTGACCTCTTTGGTCACAGTGATAGCAGACCATGTCCCAGGGGTCCCCTCGAGTGGGTTGGATGGACCTGACGCTGGATCTTCCCCTTTGGTGGGGTTTCTCCGCATTTTCCCGCTGGGATGGCCCATGGTGACTCTCGCTCTGCGTTGAGGTGGGACTGTTCCTTTGGGACTCCTCCCTGCCAGCCCCTGACCGGCTCTTCACAAACTCATCGGCCAGCCGGCCTGCATGTCGCGGGTTCTCTGGTTTTTTGTCCCTCAACCACAGCCTCAGGTCGGATGGGCACCGCTCATACAGTTGCTCCAGTACCAGCAGTTTAACCAGGTCCTCCTTTGTCTGGGTCCCAGCAGCCCACTTGCTGGCGTATCCTTCCATGCGGACGGCTAGTTGCAGATATGAGATCTCCGGGGTTTTGTCCTGACTCCGGAACCTTTCCCGGTACATCTCAGAAGTCAGCCCAAACTCACGTAGCAGGGCCTTTTTGAATAGTTCATAGTCCCCTTTTTCCGCCTCTTCCAGTTGGCGGTACAAGGCCACGGCTTTGGGGTCCAGTAAGGGGGTGAGAACCCGGAGTTTGTCTGCAGGATCAACCTGGTGCAGCTCGCAGGCCGTCTCAAAGGCATCCAGGAAGTCATCCATGTCCTCCCCCTCCTTACGTGGGGCCAGGATGCACTTATCAAAGCTTCGTGCAGTCCTGGGTCCCCCCTCACTCACCGCAGCCGGGGGCTCGCGGCCCTTCAGCCTCGCCAGTTCCAGTTCATGATGCCTCAGCCTCTCTCTCTCTTCATGCTGCCTTTGTCTCTCATTCTCCTCCCATTCATGCTGCCTCAGTTTCTCTTCATGATGCCTCTGTCTCTCTTCATGCTGTCTCTGGTGTTCACGATCCTCCAGCTCTCTCAGTTTTAGCTCTTTCTCCCATTCCAGCCCATTCCGCTCCACGGATGCTGCGCGTGGCCGGGAGGATCCCCTGCTGGCCGGGAGGGTCCCTGCGCCCTCGGTATTTGCTGGGCTCCTCCCCACCCTTCCCCTAGGCGTAGGCAGGAGGGGTCTCGGGAAGCCCTCAGCAGCCGGCTGACCACTCCCAGATAGGACAGACACTGGGGCCTGCGCTGCATCTGCCAGGATGCTTCCCTCAGAGACAGGGATCAGTTCATTCGCGCGATCTCCCTTCTCCAGCTGGGCAATGAGCTGTTCTTTGGTGAGCCTCCCACTGCGCAGCCCCCTCTGCTTGCACAGCTCCACCAGGTCGCTCTTAAGCCGCTTGGCATACATCTTCCTGCTGGCCACTCACAGGCCTGTGTGCTCACCGCTCCCCACAGTCTCCAGGGAGACCCCTAGCGTGCCAGCCCTTCCCGAGGTCACCACCTCTCTGCCAGGGTCGAGCTGCAGACTCCTCCGCCCCTGGGACCACTCGCTGCGATCCCCCGGGGGACCCTGTTACTGCAAAAGTCCTTCTCGCTGGTCACACACTCCCAGGGGTGATAACCGTCTCTCTCTGACTCCTCAGCACGCCTGGTCCCCGTCAATCCCCCTTCGTTTTACTTCTCCCCAGTCACTTACTGCAGGAAGCGCCGTCCACGGGGTGCAGTAGATCCCGCCGCTGCCACCAGTTGTCACGGAGTAAGGGGGACTCAGGGCCCTGCACCCCCGGCGTCCTGCGATTCACCATGACTCTCAGCCAGCCAGTAAAGCAGAAGGTTTATTTAGATGACGGGAATACAGTCCGAGACAGGTCTTGCAGGCACAGACAACAGGATACCCCTCAGTTAGGTCCATCTTGGGGTCCTCGGGCCCCCAGGCCCCCTCCAGAGGTCAGAGCCCTCCCTGCCTCCAGCCACCTCACCAGCCAGCTTCCCAGAGTCTGCCTTCAGCGACCCCTCCCACAGCCTTTGTTCAGTTTCCCGGGCAAAGGTGTCACCTCGCCCCAGCCCCCTCCTGGGTTCTCATGTTACAGGCTCAGGTATTTCCCTTCAGTCATTCTCCCATCCCCCAATGGAGACCATTCTAGCCACACTCCCCTGTCAGCACTCACAGATCACAGTAAGAACAGTCCCAGTTCGTCACAGATACACTGACCACAGTTAAGTAGCTTTACTATAAATGCACACAAATGTTCAGAAATGGCTTGCAAGGGGAGAAACGGATTTTACTAAAAGAATCCTACAATTTAAACAAAACTTCCTGCAGATTCCCAGTGTACAGTAAAAGTGACATTTTGTGTGTGTGCATGGGGGAGGGAGGTTGTGGGGGGAGCGGAGTGTGTGTGTGTGTGTGTGTTGGGGGAGAGTATGTATGGGTGTGTTGGGGAGTGGGGGAGGAGTGTGTGTGTGTGTGTGGAAGTTTATGGGGCGCAATGGAGGTGAGTGTGTGGGTGGGGGTGGGGGTGGAAGTTTGTGGGGGCAGTGGAGGTGAGTGTGGGGGGGGGGTTTGTGTGGGTGAAAGTTTGTGGGGGCAGTGGAGGTGAGTGTGTGGGTGGGGGTAGGTGGAAGTTTGTGGGGGCAGTGGAGGTGAGTGTGAGTTGGGGGGGTGTGGGTGGAAGTTTGTGGGGGCAGTGGAGGTGAGTGTGTGGGTGGGGTGGGGGTGGGTGGAAGTTTGTGGGGGCAGTGGAGGTGAGTGTGTGGGTGGGGGTGGGTGGAAGTTTGTGGGGGCAGTGGAGGTGAGTGTGGGTGGGGGTGGGGGTGGGTGGAAGTTTGTGGGGGGCAGTGGAGGTGAGTGTGTGGGTGGGGTGGCCGTGGGTGGAAGTTTGTGGGGGCAGTGGAGGTGAGTGTGTGTGTGGGGGTTTGTGTGGGTGGAAGTTTGTGGGGGCAGTGGAGGTGAGTGTGTGGGTGGGGGTAGGTGGAAGTTTGTGGGGGCAGTGGAGATGAGTGTGTGGGTGGGGGTGGGTGGAAGTTTGTGCGGGCAGTGGAGGTGAATGTGTGGGTGGGGTGGTGATGGGTGGAAGTTTGTGGGCGCAGTGGAGGTGAGTGTGACTGTGTGTGTTGGGGCAGTCAGGAGGCCGGGGGAGCTGGAGCTGCCTGAGCAGGGCTGAGCTGAGGGGAGAGGAGCGGCCCAGGGAGTCGCGTGGGGGGCAGAGCAGCAGCAGCTGTGTGGGGGCAGAGTGGGGCTGGGGCTGGAGCCCTCTGGAGCCAGGTGCGGGGAGCAGCTGGGCAGAGTGTGGGGGTTCCTGGGCAGCGGGCCCAGTACAGGGAGACCCCACCAGTCAAGAGGCCTTGCAGGCCGCACTGGGAGGGGTATTGTAACCCCCGCGGGGGGGGGGAGGGGCCCTGCCACCTAGACACTGAGGGCGTGTGGCCACCGCCAGAGCGAGTGTCCGACCCGCAGCGTCCCTGCAGCACAGCCAGGGCCTGGCCAGGGGCCTGGGACGTGTGAGGAACAGACTGTGAACTGCCACAGCTGTTTGGGGTCCCCCGTGCCACAGAGCGGGGTGACGGCTTTTCCTTTCACCTTCCCCAGTTTCTCCTTGTTTTTAATGACTTGCTGTTTAATAACTTGTGTTTGCTTTGAACTATATGCGATGATCAATGGGTCAGGGAAGCGTCCGGAGCAGAGAGAGTACCCCGGAGTGGAGACACCCGAGCCCTGTCCTAAGTACAACAACCAGATTGGGGATCGAGCCCCAGCCTCGTAACCCAGCCTTGTCTGGGTTACGAGGACTCTGCCACACGAGAGTAGAAGGGGTGTCCTGGAGTCAGGCGGGAGTGGGAGCGAGGACTCAGATCCTTTCGCCAGCCAATTCCACAGGGGTAGTGTATGAGCCAGGAAAGGTCCCCACGATAGCGGGACCATTCCCCCGCTTACATAGGCCTGGACACAGAATGCCTTTAGCTGTGGATTGCACTGCAGATCTGATTGGCTGTAAATCCTGGATACCTCTGGCAACATGAGACCGCATGAACTGGTCCTTTCCTATGGTCTGGCTCTGGTGAGGTAAGACTAAAAGGTCTTTTCACGGTTGGACCAGGACAGACTCTGGGGAGTGCATTATTCTCCTCAGCACTTCCATTCTGTAGTGCCCTGACAGCAAGATCCCAGGTGAATGTGTGGGTTACTCTCCCTGGCAGGGTCAGGTTTTCTGTTCAGTTTTTAATGACTGAAATGCTTTTCTCTTCTTTGTAACCTAGGCACATGGTTGGACTCCAATCGCAGAGCGGAAGCAGAAAATAGTCACCATTCCCCGGAGATGCCCAGCTAAAGAGGGAACTTTTCAGTAAGAGCTCCCTGCTGGTTCACACATGCATGTAGACAGCGTCCATGCGGGTGTCTGTCAGTGAGGTTTCTCTGTCTGTTCTGTCAAATGTTTGCCTACTTGTTTTCTGGCTGGTGCCGGCTGAAAGGATTTCGTATCCGAGGAAGGACGTATCCTCCTGCTTAGCAAACAAACAAAGCAGCACATTTCATGTCCAGATTATATTTAGTCGTAAATCGACATTCTGATGGTTCCCCACCAAGGAAAGTTACCCCGTCTTTAGGAAAATGACTGAAGTACGAATGCCAAACACAATTCCAACAGAGGATTCAAAGCAAGGTTTTCTGCATGGTGATTAAAGGCTTTAATTTAAATCAGTCCACCCTGAGGTGAACAATTAAGAGTTGTTATCTTCACTGAAGGCAGTTGAGGTCTAAGCCCTTGGTTCTGTCTGAATGGAAATTCGTTCCATTTACTAATCTGGTTTCAGGAGCATTGTGTGGGGTGCAAGGAGAGGCCAGTGCCATGAGGACAGATGGCTTTGGATGTAAAGGTCGCCGGCAGCACCTGTAACACCTCTCCCCCAACGTGCCCTCGCTTGTCCTGGCTCTGGAGCTGCGGCTGGAGCGGGGCTCGGGTCAAACCCTTTGGCGCTGAAGCCCAGTGTTGACATCTCGCTCTCAAGGGCCCAGACTGACCCAGCCACAATCCCCGCGCGGGGGGAGGGGGCGAGCACTGTCTCCCGTGGCCGTGGGGAGCGTCTCGGGGAGAAGCGGATGCTTGCATTGGGATTTTACACAAAGACCTTTCAGAAGAGCCCTAGACGGTGTCTGAGCTGGCTCGGATGAGGCAGCAAGGGGCAACGCAGCCTGAGCCAGTGAAACTGCCAATCCCCCAGGGAGCAGTGGAAGCAGGTCCAAGCCGCAGCAAAGAGCGGTTCCTGCCGGGAGACGGGAAGCAGGCAGATTGCAGCTCTGTGGGACAGAGAGTGTCTGTTTGTTCTGTATGTGGACGGCACCTGGCACAATGGGGCTGATCCCTGAGTGGGGCCTGTACACAATGCTAATAAAAGAAGGGGATTTGTTGGATTACTCTAAATCCCGAGTGGAAAGGTGGAGGTGACAGGGGCAAGCCCTGGACAGATGGGATCTGCCCAACCAGGGCAGCATGTGCAGGACGGGGAAGGGGAAAGGCCATTGGAAGTGTTTCCACAAAAGCAAAAAAATCAGGGAACCAGCCCAACCATGGTGGAGTGAGGCTGTTCCCTGGGCTAGATCTCCACAGACAGCAGTCATGGGCCGGCTGGGAGGGATGGCCTGGATTCACTTTGGATTGGCTCCAGTGTAAATGAGACGAGAATTGTCCCAGAAGGGCCCAGGTACAAGAGTGACAGACACTGTAGGTGGAGCCTGTGAATAAAAAAATTAGGTGCATTATAAAACAGTAGTAAAATAATCCCCCTGCTCCCCTTCTCCTGATGGGTGACCCCAAGTCTGACCTTGTACCTGTCCATGGGGCATCATCACTGAATGGGGGAGCTGTTAATGAGGCACCACAGGGATTGGCTGTAGCCCCCTCACTATTCAACTTTGTAATTAACCATCTGGAAGTAAATATAAAATCACTGCTGATAAAGTCTGTGGCTAACACAGCTTGGAGGAGTGGTAAATAATGCTAATGATGGGGCAGTTGTACAGAGCAGCCTGGATAGTTTGATAAAATGGGATTAGTAAAACAAATGCAGTTTAATACAGCCAAAAGCCAGGCCCTATAGCTGGGAACGGAGGCTGGTGGCCACACCTAGAGCCTAGGGAACCTAGAGCCTGGAAAGCAGGGACTATGAAAAGGATTTAGGGTCACAGAGGACAAACAGCTGAACCTGAGCTTCTGTGAGCTGCTTTCAGGTTAAGCCTGCAGCTTTGGGCAAGTAATTCAGACCCTGCGTCTGTGTTGGAGCAGACGGGCGTGTCTGGCTCAACAAGACAGGGTTCTGGGGTCCTGAGCTGCCAGGGCAGGAAAGCAGGGGCAGAAGTAGTCTTGGCACATCGGTTGGCAGCTCCCAAGGGGCTTTCTGTGATCCAACCCGTCACAAGGGACAAAACACTCCAATCCCTCCTGGTGGGAGGAGCCAGGTTTGCTCTTCAAATTCTGTCCTTGGTAGATGTCCAGGTCTGGGAATGTCCCACAACAGCATTTCTAATGGGAAGCTGGCTGCAGAACAATTAAACTGCTGAGAGCTCCTATGCAGGTGGGGTGGGAATTCAGCCTCTGTGTTCTGTCAGTGCAGCTAGAGCAATAGGAAAACCTCACCAGTCACTGTAGCAACTGTCTACTCCAAAGTACTACAGGAGCATTTTAAGTGTAGACAGCCTGAGAGTGAGACCAGATCTACCTCCAGTTGGCACTAGGGATGCGCCAGCACTGAGACTACAGCAATGACAACAGTTCAATGCTTCCGGAGTTGGCACGGAGATTCAAATCTACGTGGGAAGCCCCAAGGGATTTCTAGTCCAGCACCTTAACCCCTCAGCCACAGCTACCTGATGGCCACTGGCTTCCCTACACTATGATTCTCTTAGTGGATTATCACTTCACATTGTTTGCTCAGACCAGCCTCCCCGGCCCACTCACTGCTGTGCGGGGCTGTAAGTGTGTCCATTGCTGGACAGCAGGAATTCCTGCCCATTTCCCTTCCGGCTGGAGCAGGATTGGAGTGTGTTTGTGTTAATGACATTGCTGTAGATTGTTGTTCGTTCCCCATCTTGACAATTCAGACAGTCCCTTTCCCATTCAGATCTCCAGCATTTCGTTCCAATAGCAGGGGTCCGGTTTTCTCTGGGGCACTGACATGTTTCAGGGGGTTGGTGAGTGAACTCAGCCTTGCATTCCATCCTTGACGGGGCGGGACAAGGGTGGTCAGTTTTGTTGGGCCAGCAAGTTGGCAACCCTAGATCCAGGGGAAACAAACACCCAATGAGGCTGGCCAGGGGCAGGACATCAGCTTGGAGGGGAGGGGTGGGGGTGGCAGTGACATCACAAAGGCCTGTTGCAGGAACTCGGCCTATTGGGCAAAGGTGGGGGGGAGGGGGTGACCTCACAGAGAGACCCTGACATCAGCCGTGCAGGACAGAGGTGCAGGGCCAGGCCAGTCTCTGAGACCCCCCCGGCTTTGCTGCCGCAAATCTCCTTCGCGAGGTCTCTCCTCGAGGACTGAGAGAGAATTAGGATTCACGGATGTGAGCATGGGGAGGAACCTCTGTGGAGTTTTCTCCTTTCCTACCACTGATTGTGCCGAAAACAAACTTCCCTTTTCCAAGGTAAGAGGCCCAGAGAGGTTTGGAACCTGTTCAGTCTGATCCCCCTGGTGCAGGCAGCATTCTAAACCCAGAAAACACTGGCTTAAGGTGGCCGAATTTGATTTCCTGCCTAGGACTTTGACGCTTAGAATCCCTGGGGACATTGGGGTTTATTCTTTTTGGTTTCCCTTTTCCTCTTTCCTCCCTCCTTTCTCCTCTTCTCTTGCTTCTTTTTCCCCTTTCCCCGGCTTCCCTCCCTCTACCCAGAAGGGGTGTGTGTGTGGAGTGTGGATGGGGTGGGGGGTGCTCTCATTGCGGGAGGTCCTCACAAAGAGGTGAGGCTGGGTCTGAGAGTGATCCCCTCTGATGGTGACCTGGGCCGTCCTTTGGGACATCTGGTGAGACCTCTCAGCCTCCCGCCCCTCAGAGTCTCAGTGCTGATTGGCCAAGCAGGGGGCTATCGCCAGCGGGGAGACTCAGGTCCTTTTGGCCTCTTTTCAAATCAGGCAAATAAGTCACAACCAATCCAATGTATGGGATTAATCTTGCTGCTTCTCTCCATTAATTGTCTCTTAGCAGGTCATGATTTCCTCTAATGGTCTAGGTCTTCTAAAATACTTGCTGAATAATTCCTATGAACCACTGTTGGTCTGTAGCTCACTTGAGAGCACTTTATTCTGATCAGTCACTGTATGAAATTCAAGATGTCTCAGATAGGTTGAAAGTCAGGAGCAGTGTTTCCTCACATTTTTTATGTCCGTGTGCGGAATGAATTTTGTGATGTGCACCAATATGTGCAATTTTGTTATGTGACACATCACCTGTATATTGCTGCACATCACAAAATTCATTCTGCACATGGACGGTGTGTGGCAGGGGTGAGGCTGAAGGGTTCAGAGTGTGGGAGGGGGCTGAAGTGGGGCAGAGGGTTGGGGTGTGGGCTCTGGGGTGGGGCTGGGAATGAGGGGCTCAGGGCTAGGGCAGAGGGTTGGGGTGCAGGGGGTGAGGGCTCTGGCTGGGGGAGCGGGCTTTGGGATGGGGCTAGGAATGAGGGGCTCAGGGCTAGCTGATTCAAGAAGTTGTTGACAGATGGATAGTACGCGTCTATCAGCTCCTGGGTTCACTAGCCGTTGTCAACCAAGCAAGTTGGCAGACTGAAGGCAGGGCAAGAATGCTGAACCAGAACGGTCTTTGCTCTTGTCACACATGACATCACAATAAACTTATGCATACACACACACACACACAGACATACAGACAGAGGCTGGTACCATTAGCAACAGGAATTTTGATTTCTGGGAGGGGCTGCACAAAGGACTGATACTTTGCATGTACAGAATATATCACATTGTACCTGGGGAGTCACAAAGTAGTTTACAAACTTGAATTCCAGGAGCCTGACAGCTGCCCTGAGCAGGACCAGGTGAAGGTGGGGCTGTACTGAGGGGTCTGCGAGCTGCAGCGGGACGAGCTGGACTGGGTTTCGCTCTGGTGGAGCAGGTGAGAGGGTCTGGGGGCCAGTGCATTGGGGGAGGGGCTGTCACCCCAGTGGCCGAAGCCCGGAGCACTGACCCCCTTACCTCTCTTGTGGCTGAAGTCCAGAGCCCCCACCTCCCTCCCTGCCCTCCTGTGGATGAGTCGCAGAGCCCAGAGCCCCCACTCCCCTCCACCTCCCCAGCGGCTGAAGCTTGGAGCCCTGATCTCCCCCCCATGGCAGCCGAAGACCAGGTCTCTTCCCTTCATCTCTCTTGGTGGCTTGAGCCTGGACACAAGCCCGGAGTCCTCCCTCCCCCCCTCCGCCCTGGGTGCTATAGCCCGGATCCTGGAGTCTCTACCCAGTTGTGGGAGACCAGAGCCCCAAACCCAGCGCTCCCCCTCCATAGATCAAGCCTGGAGCCCTGAGCCCATCCCCACCCCCGGGAGTTGTTTCGGAAGATGGTACACGCCTACGTAGGGCCCTATGAAATCTCTTTTATTATTGGGGATTTTCGAATTTAGTATTTTCTGAGTTTTGTCCTTTCCATTTCTTAAAAATTAATTCCGTCTTTATGGTTTTTGTGTTAATCACAATTGTTTGATACACTGACCACAGTTAAGTAGCTTTACTATAAATGCACACAAATGTTCAGAAATGGCTTGCAAGGGGAGAAACTGATTTTACTAAAAGAATCCTACAATTTAAACAAAACTTCCTGCAGATGCCCAGAGTATGGTAAAAGTGACATTTTAAACTCACCTTTTAAAGTAGCCGTAAGTAACACGAGCAACTGACATTGCTGAACAGTGACACCACAGTCCACAGCAGTGTGTGTGTGCATGGGGGAGGGAGGTTGTGGGGGGAGTGGAGTGTGTGTGTGTGTGTGTTGGGGGAGAGTATGTATGGGTGTGCTGGGGAGTGGGGGAGGAGTGTGAGTGTGTGGGTGGAAGTTTATGGGGTGCAGTGGAGGTGAGTGTGTGGGGGTGGGGGGGGCGGAAGTTTGTGGGGGCAGTGGAGGTGAGTGTGTGAGTTGGGGGTGTGTGTTGGTGGAAGTTTGTGGGGGCAGTGGAGGTGAGTGTGTGGGTGGGATGGGGGTGGGTGATGTTTGTGGGGGCAGTGGAGGTGAGTGTGTGAGTTGGGGGTGTGTGTGGGTGGAAGTTTGTGGGGGCAGTGGAGGTGAGTGTGTGGGTGGGGTGGGGGTGCGTGAAAGTTTGTGGGGGCAGTGGATGTGAGGGTAGGGGGGTGGAAGTTTGTGGGGGCAGTGGAGGTGTGTGTGGGGGGGTGGAAGTTTGTGGGGGCAATGGAGGTGAGTGTGGGGGGGGTGGAAGTTTGTGGGGGCAGTGGAGGTGAGTGTGGGGGGGGTGGAAGTTTGTGGGGGCAGTGGAGGTGAGTGTGACTGTGTGTCTTGGGGCAGTCAAGAGGCCGGGGGTCCCGTTCTCCGTGTGAGCTGGAGCTGCCTGAGCAGGGCTGAGCTGAGGGGAGAGAAGCAGCCCAGGGAGCTCTGTCTCCCGTGGCCGTGGGGAGCGTCTCGGGGAGAAGCGGATGCTCCGCCCCCCGTGAGCGCACCGGCCCCGAGTGCAGCGGGGGGACCGGGACCGAGCACAGCGACGCCCCGGGGCCGGGCGGGGATGTCCTAGGGCTGAAAGTGCCACTTAGACCTCACCGGGCACCGCGGCTGAGCGCCCCGGGCCTCCCGAGCCGGGCGGTTCGGTTCGGTGCGGTGCGCCCCGGGGTGCGCGGACCCGAACCAACCTCCGCGGGGGACGGGCACCCCGCTGTGCCCCGGCCCCGCCCCCAGCCCCGCCCCGCTGTGCCCCGGCCCCGCCCCCCGCCCCGCTGTGCCCCGGCCCCGCCCCCAGCCCCGCCCCGCTGTGCCCCGGCCCCGCCCCGCTGTGCCCCGGCCCCGCCCCCAGCCCCGCCCCGCTGTGCCCCGCCCCCGCCCGCAGCCCCGCCCCGCTGTGCCCCGGCCCCGACCCTGCTCCAGCCGCGCCCCGCTGTGCCCCGGCCCCGCCCCCCGCCACGCTGTGCCCCGGCCCCACCCCCAGCCCCGCCCCGCTCTACCCCGGCCCCGCCCGTACTCCAGCCCCGCCCCGCTGTGCCCCGGCCCCGCCCCTGCTCCAGCCCCGCCCCGCTGTGCCCCGGCCCCGCCCCTACTCCAGCACCGCCCCCAGCCCCGCTCCGCTGTGCCCCGGCCCCGCCCCCTGCCCCGCCCCGTGCCGCGTCCATGCTCCAGCCCCAGCCCTGCCGCGCTGTGCCCCGGCCCCGCCCGCAGCCCCGCCCCGCTGTGGCCCAGCCCCGCCTAGCTCTGCCCCTCCCCCGCCTCCAGTCCATTCCCTGCTCCGACCCCGCCCCCAGCCCCGCCCCGCTCGGCCCCCGCCCCTGCCCCGCCCCCCGCCCCGACCCGCTCTGCCCCGGCCCCGCCCCAGCCCCGCCTCCCCCGGGGCTTGGCCTCTGCCCTGATCGCTCTGCCCCACCCCCCAGCCGCCACATGCCCCGCCCACTGCCACCTCATTTCGCCTCCCTAGCGCCGCCGCCCCTGAAACCCCTCTACCCAGGCCGAGGCCGGAAGCGGAAGTGACTCCGGAGCTCAGGACGCCATTAGGAGAAGGTCAGAGGCGCTAGAGGGTGGCGTGGGGTGAGGAGGGGCTGTTGCGCGCTGCTTCCGCCAGCCCCGGTGCATTGTGGGATTCCTTCTCCCTCCCAGCGAGTGTCTCCTGTTCCACTCACCCCGACCCTCACCTCCACTGCGCCCACAAACTTCCACCCACACCCCCCCCACACACTCACCTCCACTGCCCCCACAAACTTCCACCCACCCCCCCCCACACACTCACCTCCACTGCGCCCACAAACTTCCACCCACACCCCCCCACACACTCATCTCCACTGCCCCCACAAACTTCCACCCACACACACACCCACCCTCACCTCCACTGCGCCCCATAAACTTCCACACAAACACTCACACTCCTCCCCCACTCCCCATCACACCCATACATACTCTACACACACACACACACTCCACTCCCCCCACAACCTCCCTCCCCCATGCACACACACACTGCTGTGGACTGTAGTGTCACTGTTCAGCAATGTCAGTTGGTCGTGTTACTTACGGCTGCTTTAAAAGGTGAGTTAAAAATGTCACTTTTACCGTACTCTGGGCATCTGCAGGAAGTTTTGTTTAAATTGTAGGATTCTTTTAGTAAAATCAGTTTCTCCCCTTGCAAGCCATTTCTGAACATTTGTGTGCATTTATAGTAAAGCTACTTAACTGTGGTCAGTGTATCAAACAATTGTGATTAACACAAAAACCATAAAGACGGAATTAATTTTTAAGAACTGGAAAGGACAAAACTCAGAAAATACTAAATTGGAAAATCCCCAATAATAAAAGAGATTTCATAGGGCCCTACATAGGCGTGTACCATCTTTCGAAACAACTCCCGGGGGTGGGGATGGGCTCAGGGCTCCAGGCTTGATCGATGGAGGGCGAACTCTGGGTTTGGGGCTCTGGTCTCCCACAACTGGGTAGAGACTCCAGGATCCGGGCTATAGCACCCAGGGTGGAGGGGGGGAGGGAGGACTCCGGGCTTGTGTCCAGGCTCAAGCCACCAAGAGAGATGAAGGGAAGAGACCTGGTCTTCGGCTGCCATGGGGGGGGAGATCAGGGCTCCAAGCTTCAGCCGCTGGGGAGGTGGAAGGGAGTGGGGGGCTCTGGGCTCTGCGATTCATCCACAGGAGGGCAGGGAGGGAGGTGGGGGCTCTGGACTTCAGCCACAAGAGGGGTGAGGGCGTCAGTGCTCCGGGCTTCGGCCACTGGGGTGACAGCCCCTCCCCCAATGCACTGGCCCCCAGACCCTCTCACCTGCTCCACCAGAGCGAAACCCAGTCCAGCTCGTCCCGCTGCAGCTCGCAGACCCCTCAGTACAGCCCCACCTTCACCTGGTCCTGCTCAGGGCAGCTGTCAGGCTCCTGGAATTCAAGTTTGTAAACTACTTTGTGACTCCCCAGGTACAATGTGATATATTCTGTACATGCAAAGTATCAGTCCTTTGTGCAGCCCCTCCCAGAAATCAAAATTCCTGTTGCTAATGGTACCAGCCTCTGTCTGTATGTCTGTGTGTGTGTGTGTATGCATAAGTTTATTGTGATGTCATGTGTGACAAGAGCAAAGACCGTTCTGGTTCAGCACTCTTGCCCTGCCTTCAGTCTGCCAACTTGCTTGGTTGACAACGGCTAGTGAACCCAGGAGCTGATAGACGCGTACTATCCATCTGTCAACAACTTCTTGAATCAGCTATTTCCACAGCTTTTTGGAAGAAGATGAGATTTTACAAAAGGTAATTCCCAGATTCTTTTCCTGCTCCTTAGATCACACATGACAGGTTGTTGCCTCCTTCATAGATTCATAGATTCTAGGACAGGAAGGGACCTCGAGAGGTCATTGAGTCCAGTCCCCTGCCCTCATGGCACGACCAAATACTGTCTAGACCATGCTGGACCCTCTCCAATTTCTCCACATCTTCCTTGAAATGTGGTGCCCAGAACTGGACACAATACTCCAGTTGAGGCCTAACCAGCGCAGAGTAGAGCGCAAGAATGACTTCTTATGTCTTGCTCACAACACACCTGTTAATGCATCCCAGAATCATGTTTGCTTTTTTTGCAACAGCATCACACTGTTGACTCATATTTAGCTTGTGGTCCCCTATAACGCCTACTTCCCTTTCTGCTGTACTCCTTCCTAGACAGTCTCTTCCCATTCTGTATGTGTGAAACTGATTGTTCCTTCCTAAGTGGAGCACTTTGCATTTGTCTTTGTTAAACTTCATCCTGTTTACCTCAGACCATTTCTCCAATTTGTCCAGATCATTTTGAATTATGACCCTATCCTCCAAAGCAGTTGCAATCCTTCCCAGTTTGGTATCATCTGCAAATTTAATAACCGTCCTTTCTATGCCAATATCTAAGTCGTTGATGAAGATATTGAACAGAGCCGGTCCCAAAACAGACCCCTGCGGAACCCCACTTGTTATACCTTTCCAGCAGGATTGGGAACCATTAATAACTACTCTCTGAGTACGGTTATCCAGCCAGTTATGCACCCACCTTATAGTAGCCCCATCTAAGTTGTATTTGCCTAGTTTATCGATAAGAATATCATGCGAGACCCTATCAAATGCCTTACTGAAGTCTAGGTATACCACATCCACCGCTTCTCCCTTATCCACAAGACTCGTTATCCTAGCAAAGAAAGCTATCAGATTGGTTTGACATGATTTGTTCTTTACAAATCCATGCTGGCTATTCCCTATCACCTTACCACCTTCCAAGTGTTTGCAGATGATTTCCTTGATTACTTGCTCCATTATCTTCCCTGGCACAGAAGTTAAACTAACTGGTCTGTAGTTTCCTGGCTTGTTTTTATTTCCCTTTTTAGAGATGGGCACTATATTTGCCCTTTTCCAGTCCTCTGGAATCTCTCCTGTCTCCCATGATTTTCCAAAGATAATAGCTAGAGGCTCAGATACCTCCTCTATTAGCTCCTTGAGTATTCTAGGATGCATTTCATCAGGCCCTGGTGACTTGCAGGCATCTAACTTTTCTAAGTGATTTTTAACTTGTTCTTTTTTTATTTTATCTTCTAAACCTACCCCCTTCCCATAGCATTCACTATGTTAGTCATTCCTTCAGACTTCTCGGTGAAGACCAAAACAAAGAAGTCATTAAGCATCTCTGCCATTTCCAAGTTTCCTGTTACTGTTTCTCCCTCCTCACTGAGCAGTGGGCCTACCCTGTCCTTGGTCTTCCTCTTGCTTCTAATGTATTGTGGAAGCAGAGAAAGAACGGACAGGAAGGGGATTGCAATGCATGACAGTTTGTTAGCAAGAGTTAGGCTAACTGTAACCCTAATAACGCGAGATTTGTAGAAGCGAGGATTGTGTGAGGCGAGTGGGAAAGAACTGTGTGAGAAGTTGTTGCGACCTTGTGTAGATAATATTGTTGCTTCTGTGGAAACACTTCCAATGGCCTTTCCCCTTCCCCGTCCTGCACATGCTGCCCTGGTTGGGCAGATCCCATCTGTCCAGGGCTTGCCCCTGTCACCTCCACCTTTCCACTCGGGATTTAGAGTAATCCAACAAATCCCCTTCTTTTATTAGCATTGTGTACAGGCCCCACTCAGGGATCAGCCCCATTGTGCCAGGTGCCGTCCACATACAGAACAAACAGACACTCTCTGTCCCACAGAGCTGCAATCTGCCTGCTTCCCGTCTCCCGGCAGGAACCGCTCTTTGCTGCGGCTTGGACCTGCTTCCACTGCTCCCTGGGGGATTGGCAGTTTCACTGGCTCAGGCTGCGTTGCCCCTTGCTGCCTCATCCGAGCCAGCTCAGACACCGTCTAGGGCTCTTCTGAAAGGTCTTTGTGTAAAATCCCAATGCAAGCATCCGCTTCTCCCCGAGATGCTCCCCACGGCCACGGGAGACAGAGCTCGCTCCCCCCCCCCCCTCCGCGCGGGGATTGTGGCTGGGTCAGTCTGGGCCCCCGAGAGCGAGATGTCAACACTGGGCTTCAGCGCCAAAGGGTTTGACCCGAGCCCCGCTCCAGCCGCAGCTCCAGAGCCAGGACAAGCGAGGGCACGTTGGGGGGGAGGTGTTACAGGTGCTGCCGGCGACCTTTACATCCAAAGCCATCTGTCCTCATGGCACTGGCCTCTCCTTGCACCCCACACAATGCTCCTGAAACCGGATTAGTAAATGGAACGAATTTCCATTCAGACAGAACCAAGGGCTTAGACCTCAACTGCCTTCAGTGAAGATAACAACTCTTAATTGTTCACCTCAGGGTGGACTGATTTAAATTAAAGCCTTTAATCACCATGCAGAAAACCTTGCTTTGAATCCTCTATTGGAATTGTGTTTGGCATTCGTACTTCAGTCATTTTCCTAAAGACGGGGTAACTTTCCTTGGTGGGGAACCATCAGAATGTCGATTTACGACTAAATATAATCTGGACATGAAATGTGCTGCTTTGTTTGTTTGCTAAGCAGGAGGATACGTCCTTCCTCGGATACGAAATCCTTTCAGCCGGCACCAGGCAGAAAACAAGTAGGCAAACATTTGACAGAACAGACAGAGAAACCTCACTGACAGACACCCGCATGGACGCTGTCTACATGCATGTGTGAACCAGCAGGGAGCTCTGACTGAAAAGTTCCCTCTTTAGCTGGGCATCTCCGGGGAATGGTGACTATTTTCTGCTTCCGCTCTGCGATTGGAGTCCAACCATGTGCCTAGGTTACAAAGAAGAGAAAAGCATTTCAGTCATTAAAAACTGAACAGAAAACCTGACCCTGCCAGGGAGAGTAACCCGCACATTCACCTGGGATCTTGCTGTCAGGGCACTACAGAATGGAAGTGCTGAGGAGAATAATGCACTCCCCAGAGTCTGTCCTGGTCCAACCGTGAAAAGACCTTTTAGTCTTACCTCACCAGAGCCAGACCATAGGAAAGGACCAGTTCATGCGGTCTCATGTTGCCAGAGGTATCCAGGATTTACAGCCAATCAGATCTGCAGTGCAATCCACAGCTAAAGGCATTCTGTGTCCAGGCCTATGTAAGCGGGGGAATGGTCCCGCTATCGTGGGGACCTTTCCTGGCTCATACACTACCCCTGTGGAATTGGCTGGCGAAAGGATCTGAGTCCTCGCTCCCACTCCCGCCTGACTCCAGGACACCCCTTCTACTCTCGTGTGGCAGAGTCCTCGTAACCCAGACAAGGCTGGGCCCAGGATTCCTGGGGCTCGACCCCCAATCTGGTTGTTGTACTTAGGACAGGGCTCGGGTGTCTCCACTCCGGGGTACTCTCTCTGCTCCGGACGCTTCTCTGACCCATTGATCATCGCATATAGTTCAAAGCAAACACAAGTTATTAAACAGCAAGTCATTAAAAACAAGGAGAAACTGGGGAAGGTGAAAGGAAAAGCCGTCACCCCGCTCTGTGGCACGGGGGACCCCAAACAGCTGTGGCAGTTCACAGTCTGTTCCTCACACGTCCCAGGCCCCTGGCCAGGCCCTGGCTGTGCTGCAGGGACGCTGCGGGTCGGACACTCGCTCTGGCGGTGGCCACACGCCCTCAGTGTCTAGGTGGCAGGGCCCCTCACCCCCCCCCCCCCCGCGGGGGTTACAATACCCCTCCCAGTGCGGCCTGCAAGGCCTCTTGACTGGTGGGGTCTCCCTGTACTGGGCCCGCTGCCCAGGAACCCCCACACTCTGCCCAGCTGCTCCCCGCACCTGGCTCCAGAGGGCTCCAGCCCCAGCCCCACTCTGCCCCCACACAGCTGCTGCTGCTCTGCCCCCCACGCGACTCCCTGGGCCACTCCTCTCCCCTCAGCTCAGCCCTGCTCAGGCAGCTCCAGCTCCCCCAGCCTCCTGACTGCCCCAACACACACAATCACACTCACCTCCACTGCGCCCACAAACTTCCACCCACCACCACCCCACCCACACACTCACCTCCACTGCCCCCACAAACTTCCACCCACACAAACCCCCACACACACACTCACCTCCACTGCCCCCACAAACTTCCACCCACGGCCACCCCACCCACACACTCACCTCCACTGCCCCCCACAAACTTCCACCCACCCCCACCCCCACCCACACTCACCTCCACTGCCCCCACAAACTTCCACCGACCCCCCCACACACACACACACTCACCTCCACTGCCCGCACAAACTTCCACCCACCCCCACCCCACACACTCACCTCCACTGCCCGCACAAACTTCCACCCACCCCCACCCCACCCACACACTCACCTCCACTGCCCCCACAAACTTCCACCCACCCCCACCCCACCCACACACTCACCTCCACTGCCCCCACAAACTTCCACCTACCCCCACCCACACACTCACCTCCATTGCCCCCACAAACTTCCACCCACACAAACCCCCCCACCCACACATTCACCTCCACTGCGCCCACAAACTTCCACCCACACCCCCCCCACACACATTCACCTCCACTGCGCCCACAAACTTCCACCCACAACCCCCGCACACACACACTCACCTCCACTGCCCCCACAAACTTCCACCCACACACACCCCCAACTCACACACACACTCACCTCCACTGCCCCCACAAACTTCCACCCACCCCCACCCACTCACCTCCACTGCCCCCCACAAACTTCCATGCCCACCCCCACCCACACATTCACTGCCCCCACAAACTTCCACCCACACACACCCCCACCCTCACCTCCACTGCGCCCCATAAACTTCCACACAAACACTCACACTCCTCCCCCACTCCCCATCACACCCATACATACTCTACACACACACACACACACACTCCACTCCCCCCACAACCTCCCTCCCCCATGCACACACACATTGCTGTGGACTGTAGTGTCACTGTTCAGCAATGTCAGTTGGTCGTGTTACTTACGGCTGCTTTAAAAGATGAGTTAAAAATGTCACTTTTACTGTACTCTGGGCATCTGCAGGAAGTTTTGTTTAAATTGTAGGATTCTTTTAGTAAAATCAGTTTCTCCCCTTGCAAGCCATTTCTGAACATTTGTGTGCATTTATAGTAAAGCTACTTAACTGTGGTCAGTGTATCAAACAATTGTGATTAACACAAAAACCATAAAGACGGAATTAATTTTTAAGAAATGGAAAGGACAAAACTCAGAAAATACTAAATTGGAAAATCCCCAATAATAAAAGAGATTTCATAGGGCCCTACATAGGCGTGTACCATCTTCCGAAACAACTCCCGGGGGTGGGGATGGGCTCAGGGCTCCAGGCTTGATCGATGGAGGGCGAACTCTGGGTTTGGGGCTCTGGTCTCCCACAACTGGGTAGAGACTCCAGGATCCGGGCTATAGCACCCAGGGCGGAGGGGGGGAGGGAGGACTCCGGGCTTGTGTCCAGGCTCAAGCCACCAAGAGAGATGAAGGGAAGAGACCTGGTCTTCGGCTGCCATGGGGGGGAGATCAGGGCTCCAAGCTTCAGCCGCTGGGGAGGTGGAAGGGAGTGGGGGCTCTGGGCTCTGCGATTCATCCACAGGAGGGCAGGGAGGGAGGTGGGGGCTCTGGACTTCAGCCACAAGAGGGGTGAGGGGGTCAGTGCTCCGGGCTTCGGCCACTGGGGTGACAGCCCCTCCCCCAATGCACTGGCCCCCAGACCCTCTCACCTGCTCCACCAGAGCGAAACCCAGTCCAGCTCGTCCCGCTGCAGCTCGCAGACCCCTCAGTACAGCCCCACCTTCACCTGGTCCTGCTCAGGGCAGCTGTCAGGCTCCTGGAATTCAAGTTTGTAAAGTACTTTGTGACTCCCCAGGTACAATGTGATATATTCTGTACATGCAAAGTATCAGTCCTTTGTGCAGCCCCTCCCAGAAATCAAAATTCCTGTTGCTAATGGTACCAGCCTCTGTCTGTATGTCTGTGTGTGTGTGTGTATGCATAAGTTTATTGTGATGTCATGTGTGACAAGAGCAAAGACCGTTCTGGTTCAGCACTCTTGCCCTGCCTTCAGTCTGCCAACTTGCTTGGTTGACAACGGCTAGTGAACCCAGGAGCTGATAGACGCGTACTATCCATCTGTCAACAACTTCTTGAATCAGCTATTTCCACAGCTTTTTGGAAGAAGATGAGATTTTACAAAAGGTAATTCCCAGATTCTTTTCCTGCTCCTTAGATCACACATGACAGGTTGTTGCCTCCTTCATAGATTCATAGATTCTAGGACAGGAAGGGACCTCGAGAGGTCATTGAGTCCAGTCCCCTGCCCTCATGGCAGGACCAAATACTGTCTAGACCATGCTGGACCCTCTCCAATTTCTCCACATCTTCCTTGAAATGTGGTGCCCAGAACTGGACACAATACTCCAGTTGAGGCCTAACCAGCGCAGAGTAGAGCGCAAGAATGACTTCTTATGTCTTGCTCACAACACACCTGTTAATGCATCCCAGAATCATGTTTGCTTTTTTTGCAACAGCATCACACTGTTGACTCATATTTAGCTTGTGGTCCACTATAACGCCTAGATCCCTTTCTGCCGTACTCCTTCCTAGACAGTCTCTTCCCATTCTGTATGTGTGAAACTGATTGTTCCTTCCTAAGTGGAGCACTTTGCATTTGTCTTTGTTAAACTTCATCCTGTTTACCTCAGACCATTTCTCCAATTTGTCCAGATCATTTTGAATTATGACCCTATCCTCCAAAGCAGTTGCAATCCTTCCCAGTTTGGTATCATCTGCAAATTTAATAACCGTCCTTTCTATGCCAATATCTAAGTCGTTGATGAAGATATTGAACAGAGCCGGTCCCAAAACAGACCCCTGCGGAACCCCACTTGTTATACCTTTCCAGCAGGATTGGGAACCATTAATAACTACTCTCTGAGTACGGTTATCCAGCCAGTTATGCACCCACCTTATAGTAGCCCCATCTAAGTTGTATTTGCCTAGTTTATCGATAAGAATATCATGCGAGACCCTATCAAATGCCTTACTGAAGTCTAGGTATACCACATCCACCGCTTCTCCCTTATCCACAAGACTCGTTATCCTAGCAAAGAAAGCTATCAGATTGGTTTGACATGATTTGTTCTTTACAAATCCATGCTGGCTATTCCCTATCACCTTACCACCTTCCAAGTGTTTGCAGATGATTTCCTTGATTACTTGCTCCATTATCTTCCCTGGCACAGAAGTTAAACTAACTGGTCTGTAGTTTCCTGGCTTGTTTTTATTTCCCTTTTTAGAGATGGGCACTATATTTGCCCTTTTCCAGTCCTCTGGAATCTCTCCTGTCTCCCATGATTTTCCAAAGATAATAGCTAGAGGCTCAGATACCTCCTCTATTAGCTCCTTGAGTATTCTAGGATGCATTTCATCAGGCCCTGGTGACTTGCAGGCATCTAACTTTTCTAAGTGATTTTTAACTTGTTCTTTTTTTATTTTATCTTCTAAACCTACCCCCTTCCCATAGCATTCACTATGTTAGTCATTCCTTCAGACTTCTCGGTGAAGACCAAAACAAAGAAGTCATTAAGCATCTCTGCCATTTCCAAGTTTCCTGTTACTGTTTCTCCCTCCTCACTGAGCAGTGGGCCTACCCTGTCCTTGGTCTTCCTCTTGCTTCTAATGTATTGTGGAAGCAGAGAAAGAACGGACAGGAAGGGGATTGCAATGCATGACAGTTTGTTAGCAAGAGTTAGGCTAACTGTAACCCTAATAACGCGAGATTTGTAGAAGCGAGGATTGTGTGAGGCGAGTGGGAAAGAACTGTGTGAGAAGTTGTTGCGACCTTGTGTAGATAATATTGTTGCTTCTGTGGAAACACTTCCAATGGCCTTTCCCCTTCCCCGTCCTGCACATGCTGCCCTGGTTGGGCAGATCCCATCTGTCCAGGGCTTGCCCCTGTCACCTCCACCTTTCCACTCGGGATTTAGAGTAATCCAACAAATCCCCTTCTTTTATTAGCATTGTGTACAGGCCCCACTCAGGGATCAGCCCCATTGTGCCAGGTGCCGTCCACATACAGAACAAACAGACACTCTCTGTCCCACAGAGCTGCAATCTGCCTGCTTCCCGTCTCCCGGCAGGAACCGCTCTTTGCTGCGGCTTGGACCTGCTTCCACTGCTCCCTGGGGGATTGGCAGTTTCACTGGCTCAGGCTGCGTTGCCCCTTGCTGCCTCATCCGAGCCAGCTCAGACACCGTCTAGGGCTCTTCTGAAAGGTCTTTGTGTAAAATCCCAATGCAAGCATCCGCTTCTCCCCGAGACGCTCCCCACGGCCACGGGAGACAGAGCTCGCTCCCCCCCCCCTCCGCGCGGGGATTGTGGCTGGGTCAGCCTGGGCCCCCGAGAGCGAGATGTCAACACTGGGCTTCAGCGCCAAAGGGTTTGACCCGAGCCCCGCTCCAGCCGCAGCTCCAGAGCCAGGACAAGCGAGGGCACGTTGGGGGGGAGGTGTTACAGGTGCTGCCGGCGACCTTTACATCCAAAGCCATCTGTCCTCATGGCACTGGCCTCTCCTTGCACCCCACACAATGCTCCTGAAACCGGATTAGTAAATGGAACGAATTTCCATTCAGACAACCAAGGGCTTAGACCTCAACTGCCTTCAGTGAAGATAACAACTCTTAATTGTTCACCTCAGGGTGGACTGATTTAAATTAAAGCCTTTAATCACCATGCAGAAAACCTTGCTTTGAATCCTCTATTGGAATTGTGTTTGGCATTCGTACTTCAGTCATTTTCCTAAAGACGGGGTAACTTTCCTTGGTGGGGAACCATCACTATGTCGATTTACGACTAAATATAATCTGGACATGAAATGTGCTGCTTTTGTTTGTTTGCTAAGCAGGGGGATACGTCCTTCCTCGGATACGAAATCCTTTCAGCCGGCACCAGCCAGAAAACAAGTAGGCAAACATTTGACAGAACAGACAGAGAAACCTCACTGACAGACACCCGCATGGACGCTGTCTACATGCATGTGTGAACCAGCAGGGAGCTCTTACTGAAAAGTTCCCTCTTTAGCTGGGCATCTCTGGGGAATGGTGACTATTTTCTGCTTCCGCTCTGCGATTGGAGTCCAACCATGTGCCTAGGTTACAAAGAAGAGAAAAGCATTTCAGTCATTAAAAACTGAACAGAAAACCTGACCCTGCCAGGGAGAGTAACCCACACATTCACCTGGGATCTTGCTGTCAGGGCACTACAGAATGGAAGTGCTGAGGAGAATAATGCACTCCCCAGAGTCTGTCCTGGTCCAACCGTGAAAAGACCTTTTAGTCTTACCTCACCAGAGCCAGACCATAGGAAAGGACCAGTTCATGCGGTCTCATGTTGCCAGAGGTATCCAGGATTTACAGCCAATCAGATCTGCAGTGCAATCCACAGCTAAAGGCATTCTGTGTCCAGGCCTATGTAAGCGGGGGAATGGTCCCGCTATCGTGGGGACCTTTCCTGGCTCATACACTACCCCTGTGGAATTGGCTGGCGAAAGGGTCTGAGTCCTCGCTCCCACTAACTTCACCCAGAGGCCCGCCTGACTCCAGGACACCCCTTCTACTCTCGTGTGGCAGAGTCCTCGTAACCCAGACAAGGCTGGGCCCAGGATTCCTGGGGCTCGACCCCCAATCTGGTTGTTGTACTTAGGACAGGGCTCGGGTGTCTCCACTCCGGGGTACTCTCTCTGCTCCGGACGCTTCCCTGACCCATTGATCATCGCATATAGTTCAAAGCAAACACAAGTTATTAAACAGCAAGTCATTAAAAACAAGGAGAAACTGGGGAAGGTGAAAGGAAAAGCCGTCACCCCGCTCTGTGGCACGGGGGACCCCAAACAGCTGTGGCTGGAATGTCAGGGCAGTTCACAGTCTGTTCCTCACACGTCCCAGGCCCCTGGCCAGGCCCTGGCTGTGCTGCAGGGACGCCGCGGGTCGGACACTCGCTCTGGCGGTAGCCACATGCCTTCAGGGTCTAGGTGGCAGGGCCCCTCCCCCCCGCAGGGGTTACAATACCCCTCCCAGTGCGGCCTGCAAGGCCTCTTGACTGGTGGGGTCTCCCTTCGCTGGGCTCGCTGCCCAGGGACCCCCACACTCTGCCCAGGTGCTCCCCGCACCTGGCTCCAGAGGGCTCCAGCCCCAGCCCCACACGGCTGCTGCTGCTCTGCCCCCCACGCGGCTCCCTGGGCTGCTCCTCTCCCCTCAGCTCAGCCCTGCTCAGGCAGCTCCAGCTCCCCCGGCCTCCTGACTGCCCCAACACACACAGTCACACCCACCTCCACTGCGCCCACAAACTTCCACCCACACACACACCCACCCACACTCACCTCCACTGCCCCCACAAACTTTCACCCACCCCCACCCCACCCACACTCTCACCTCCACTGCCCCCACAAACTTCCACCCACACACACCCACACTCTCACCTCCACTGCCCCCACAAACTTCCACCCACACACACCCACACACTCACCTCCACTGCCCCCACAAACTTCCACCCACACACACCCACACACTCACCTCCACTGCCCCCACAAACTTCCACCCCCACACACCCCCACCCACACACTCACCTCCACTGCCCCCACAAACTTCCACCCACGGCCACCCCACCCACACACTCACCTCCACTGCCCCCCACAAACTTCCACCCACACACTCCCCCAACACACACACTCACCTCCACTGCCCCCAGAAACTTCCACCCACCCCCACCCACACACTCACCTCCACTGCCCCCACAAACTTCCACCCACGCCCACCCCACCCACACACTCACCTCCACTGCCCCCCACAAACTTCCACCCACACACTCCCCCAACACACCCACTCACTTCCACTGCCCCCACAAACTTCCACCCACACACACACCCCCACACACACTCCCCTCCACTGCCCCCCAAAAACTTCCACGCCCACCCCCACCCACACATTCATCTCCACTGCCCCCACAAACTTCCACCCCCACCCACACACTCACCTCCACTGCGCCCCTGTCATAACTATAAAAGGAAGGGTAACAGCTCTCTGTGTACAGTACTAAAATCCCTCCTGGTCAGAGACTCCAAAATCCTTTTACCTGTAAAGGGTTAAGAAGCTCGGGTAACCTGGCTGACACCTGACCCAGAGGACCAATGAGGGGACAAGATACTTTCAAATCTTGGGGGGGGGAAAGGCTTTTGTGTGTGTCCTTTGTTTAAGGGGTTGTTCGCTCTTGGGACTGAGAGGGACCAGACATCAATCCAGGTTCTCCCCATCTTTCTAAACAAGTCTCTCTTATTTCAAAATTGTAAGTAAAAGCCAGGCAAGGCGTCTTAGATTTACTTTGTTTTCTCAACTTGTAAATGTACCTTTTACCAGAGTGCTTATCTTGTTTGCTATACTTTGAACCTAAGACAGAGGGGATTCCTCTGAGCTCTTTAAGTTTGATTACCCTGTAAAGTTATTTTCCATACTGATTTTGCAGAGATGATTTTTACCTTTTGCTTTAATTAAAAGCCTTCTTTTTAAGAACCTGATTGATTTCTCCTTGTTTTAAGATCCAAAGGGGGTTTGGATCTGTATTCACCAGGAGTTGGTGAAAGGAAGGAGGGGGGAAGGGTCAATTTCTCCTTGTTTAAGATCCAAGCAGTTTGGATCTGTATTCACCAGGGAATTGGTGAAAGGTTTCTCAAGGCTTCCCAGGGAGGGAATTCTTAAGATGGTGGCAGCGGACCAGAGCTAAGCTGGTAGATAAGCTTAGCAGTTTTCATGCAGGCCCCTACATTTGTACCCTAAAGTTCAAAGTGGGGATACAGCCTTGACATGGTGGCACAGCGGTGGGATCGTTTTAAACCCAAAAGCCAGTAAGAGATTTTTTTTTCCTTCTAGCTGCTTGGAGAGCAGAGCTGAAGGTAGATGCATATCTTATCTCTCCTTGCCTGAAGGCAGAGGTGTTAAGTTTTTTTAACAAGGTCCTTTGTTAAGAGAAGGGTTCAATTAATGAGCAAACAACTGGTAAAGATAATTTACAAGCTGAATTGTGTTTTTTTTCTTTTTTACATCCTCGGAAGTAGCTAGTTAGAAACTCTCTGTTAACTCAGCAGCACTCAGCAGGAGCCTGAGCTAAGTACATCCCAGTTTCAGTCAACTGCAGAGGGGTGTGACCCAGCACGAGAAAACCAGGAAAATGACTACCAAAGAAGAAAAAGCTAAAGAGGAGGCCCACAAGAGAGCTATGGAGCTGAAAGAAAAAGAGATAGAGCTGAGAGACAGAGAAGAGAAAGCCAAAGAGGGGGCCCACAAGAGAGAGATGGAGCTGAGAGACAGAGAAGAGAAAGCCAAAGAGGAGGCCCACAAGAGAGAAATGGAGCTGGAAAAAGCCAAACAGGAGGCCCATGAAAGAGAAGAAAAAGCCAAACAGGAGGCCCATAAAAGAGAGATGGAGCTGAAAGAAAAAGAGATGGAACTGGAAGCAGCAAGGACTAGGCAGGGTGCATCAGACCATCCTAACAACTCCTCTCCAGGTACCACTTCCCATCCCAGGAAATTCCCCACCTACAAGGCAGGCGATGATACTGAGGCCTTCTTAGAAAATTTTGAAAGGGCCTGCCTTGGATACGACATCCCTCCAACCCAGTACATGGTAGAGCTGAGGCCGCAGCTCAGTGGATCCTTAGCAGAAGTGGCGGCTGAAATGCCTAAGGAACACATGAACAGTTATGAACTTTTTAAAAACAAGGCCAGACTCAGAATGGGGCTAACACCCGAGCATGCCCGTCGGCGGTTCAGAGCCCTAAGGTGGAAACCAGATGTGTCATTTACCCGGCATGCCTATCACATTGACAAAAATTGTGATGCCTGGGTATCAGGAGCAAATGTTAAATCTTTGGAAGATCTGCTTTCCCTAGTAAAAATGGAGCAGTTTTTAGAGGGTGTTCCTGAGGAAATAGAAAGGTACATCCTAGATGGGAAGCCCAAAACTGTAACCGAGGCGGGGGAGATTGGAGCCAAATGGGTGGAGGTGACAGAAAAGAAAAAAGCTAGTAGCAGTTGGAGCGAATATCAGAAGGGGCAAGCCGAAACAAAACCTTATCACCGGGGACAACCCAAGACCCCACCCACATCCCAAGGGAAACCCCAGACGCCTTCTCACCCCACCACACCAGTCTCCAGCAACCAACATCGCCCCGGTGATACCTTAGCAGGGCGATGTTTTAAATGTAATGAACTGGGGCATATAAAGGCTCACTGCCCCAAGAACCCCAACCGATTACAGTTCATTACACCCCAATCACACCAAAGAAACCCAGACCCAGATGCCTCTCTCATACCCTCGGAGCGAAGGGAAACCTTGAGAGTGGGCGGAAAGAAGGTTATCGCTTGGAGGGACACTGGGGCACAAGTGTCAACTATCCACCAATCCCTAGTGGACCCCAAACTCATCAACCCGGAGGCTACAGTGACAATTCAACCCTTCATGTCACAGTCTGTAACCTTGCCTACAGCCAAGTTGCATGTCCAGTACAAGGGCTGGTCAGGAATGTGGACTTTTGCAGTCTATGACAATTATCCCATTCCCATGCTACTGGGGGAAGACTTGGCTAACCATGTGAAGCTAGCCAAGAGGGTGGGAATAGTCACCCGCAGCCAGGCTAAGCAAGCTTTCACCCCCATCCCTGTTCCTGAGCCGTCCACCAGGACCCCGTCTGTGTTACCGGAGACCCAAACACAGGTGGTGGAACCGGATCCCCTGCCAACGACTGCAACAGCCGTAGTGGATCCAATCCCAGAGACCCAGCCAAAGCCAGTCCCAGAACCGGAACTGGCAACGCAACCAGCACCAGAACCATTGCCAGCACCGAGTCCAGCGCTTGCAACCCCGTCTACAACTCCAATGCCAGAGGGCACCAGCGAGCCTAAACTGGCGGAAGCAGCAGATAACCCTACCCAAGAGGCTCAGCCAGAGACTGAAATACCACATAGTGCACCAGCGGACAGCGGTTCACAGTCAATGAAAAAAACCCCAGCACCTGCATCGCTTCCAGAGGGACCAAGCCCCAGTCCACAGTCCAAGGAGGAACTGATGTCTCCAGCATCAAGGGAACAGTTCCAGGCCGAGCAGGAAGCAGATGACAGCCTTCAAAAAGCTTGGGCGGTGGCACGGAGCACCCCACCGCCTCTCAGCTCTTCTAACCGATCCCGGTTTGTTGTAGAAAAAGGACTTTTATACAAGGAGACTCTTTCTGGTGGGCACCAGGAAGACTGGCATCCTCAAAGACAGCTGGTAGTTCCCACTAAGTATCGGGTAAAACTCTTGAGCTTAGCCCATGATCATCCCAGTGGCCATTCTGGGGTGAACAGAACCAAAGACCGGTTGGGGAAGTCCTTCCACTGGGAGGGAATGGGCAAGGACGTTGCTAATTATGTCCGGTCTTGTGAGGTGTGCCAACGAGTGGGAAAGCCCCAAGACCAGGTTAAAGCCCCTCTCCAGCCACTACCCATAATTGAGGTCCCATTTCAGCGAGTAGCTGTGGATATTCTGGGTCCTTTCCCAAAGAAGACACCCAGAGGAAAGCAGTACGTACTGACTTTCATGGATTTTGCTACCCGATGGCCGGAAGCTGTACCCTTAAGCAACACCAAGGCTAAAAGTGTGTGCCAGGCATTAGCAGACATTTTTGCCAGGGTAGGGTGGCCCTCCGACATACTTACAGATTCGGGAACTAATTTCCTGGCAGGGAACATGAAAAACCTGTGGGAAGCTCATGGGGTGAATCACTTGGTTGCCACCCCTCATCACCATCAAACCAATGGTCTGGTGGAGAGGTTTAATGGAACTTTGGGGGCCATGATACGTAAATTCGTAAATGAACACTCCAATGATTGGGACCTAGTGTTGCAGCAGTTGCTTTTTGCCTACAGGGCTGTACCACATCCCAGTTTAGGGTTTTCACCATTTGAACTTGTGTATGGCCGCGAGGTTAAGGGGCCATTACAGTTGGTGAAGCAGCAATGGGAGGGGTTTACGCCTTCTCCAGGAACTAACATTCTAGACTTTGTAAGCAACCTACAAAACACCCTCCGACACTCTTTAGCCCTTGCTAAAGAAAACCTAAAGGATGCTCAGGAAGAGCAAAAGGCCTGGTATGATAAACATTCCAGAGAACGGTCCTTCAAAGTAGGAGACCAAGTCATGGTCTTAAAGGCGCTCCAGGCCCATAAAATGGAAGCGTCGTGGGAAGGACCATTCACGGTCCAGGAGCGCCTAGGAGCTGTTAACTATCTCATAGCCTCCCCCACCTCCAACATAAAGCCTAAGGTATACCACGTTAATTCTCTTAAGCCCTTTTATTCTAGAGAATTAAACGTTTGCCAGTTTACAGCCCAGGAAACTGATGACGCGGAGTGGCCTGCAGGTGTCTACTATGAAGGAAAAAGGAATGGTGGCGTGGAAGAGGTGAACCTCTCCACGACTCTGGGACGTCTGCAGCGACAGCAGATAAAGGAGCTGTGCACAAGCTTTGCACCGATTTTCTCAGCCACTCCAGGACGGACCGAACGGGCATACCACTCCATTGACACAGGTAATGCTCACCCAATTAGAACCCCACCCTACCGGGAGTCACCTCATGCCCAAGCGGCTATACAAAGGGAGATCCAGGACATGCTACAGATGGGTATAATCCGCCCCTCTACCAGTGCATGGGCATCTCCAGTGGTTCTAGTTCCCAAACCAGATGGGGAAATACGCTTTTGCGTGGACTACCGTAAGCTAAATGCTGTAACTCGTCCTGACAACTATCCAATGCCACGCACAGATGAGCTATTGGAAAAATTGGGACATGCCCAATTCATCTCTACTTTAGACTTAACCAAAGGGTACTGGCAAGTACCACTAGATGAACCCGCTAAGGAAAGGTCAGCCTTCGTCACCCAGGCAGGGGTGTATGAATTCAATGTACTCCCTTTCGGGTTGCGAAATGCACCCGCCACCTTCCAAAGACTTGTAGATGGTCTCCTAGCAGGATTGGGAGAATCTGCAGTTGCCTACCTCGATGATGTGGCCATTTTTTCTGATTCATGGACAGAACACCTGGAGCACCTGAAAAAAGTCTTCGAGCGCATCCGGCAGGCAGGACTAACTGTTAAGGCTAAAAAGTGTCAAATAGGCCAAAACAGAGTGACGTACCTGGGGCACCAGGTGGGTCAAGGAACTACAAATCCCCTACAGGCCAAAGTGGATGCTATCCAAAAGTGGCCGGTTCCAAAGTCTAAGAAACAGGTCCAATCCTTCTTAGGCTTGGCCGGATATTATAGGCGATTTGTACCACACTACAGCCAAATCGCCGCCCCGCTGACAGACCTAACCAGAAAGAAACAGCCAAATGCAGTTCAGTGGACTGATAAGTGTCAAAAGGCCTTTAACCAGCTTAAGGCAACACTCATGTCTGACCCTGTGCTAAGGGCCCCAGACTTTGACAAACCGTTCCTAGTAACCACAGATGCTTCCGAGCGAGGCGTGGGAGCAGTTTTAATGCAGGAAGGACCGGATCAAGAATTCCATCCTGTCGTGTTTCTCAGCAAGAAACTGTCTGAGAGGGAAAGCCACTGGTCAATCAGCGAAAAGGAATGCTACGCCATTGTGTACGCGCTGGAAAAGCTACGCCCATATGTTTGGGGACGACGTTTCCAACTACAAACAGACCATGCTGCGCTACAGTGGCTTTATACCGCCAAGGGAAATAACAAAAAACTTCTTCGGTGGAGTTTAGCTCTCCAAGATTTTGATTTTGAAATACAACACATTTCGGGAGCTTCTAACAAAGTGGCTGATGCACTCTCCCGGGAAAGTTTCCCAGAGTTAACTGGTTAACAATTGTTTTTGGAATGAAACATATTGTTAGTTTTTATATAATCAGTAGTATGTCTAAAGGTACGTGTGTCTTATTAACTCTGTTTTCTCCTAGAGCTCCAGGAAAGAAATCACAGCCAGTGTGGAACCAAACGTCCAACACTATCTGTGATTTGGGGGGCGTGTCATAACTATAAAAGGAAGGGTAACAGCTCTCTGTGTACAGTACTAAAATCCCTCCTGGTCAGAGACTCCAAAATCCTTTTACCTGTAAAGGGTTAAGAAGCTCGGGTAACCTGGCTGACACCTGACCCAGAGGACCAATGAGGGGACAAGATACTTTCAAATCTTGGGGGGGGAAAGGCTTTTGTGTGTGTCCTTTGTTTAAGGGGTTGTTCGCTCTTGGGACTGAGAGGGACCAGACATCAATCCAGGTTCTCCCCATCTTTCTAAACAAGTCTCTCTTATTTCAAAATTGTAAGTAAAAGCCAGGCAAGGCGTCTTAGATTTACTTTGTTTTCTCAACTTGTAAATGTACCTTTTACCAGAGTGCTTATCTTGTTTGCTATACTTTGAACCTAAGACAGAGGGGATTCCTCTGAGCTCTTTAAGTTTGATTACCCTGTAAAGTTATTTTCCATACTGATTTTGCAGAGATGATTTTTACCTTTTGCTTTAATTAAAAGCCTTCTTTTTAAGAACCTGATTGATTTCTCCTTGTTTTAAGATCCAAAGGGGGTTTGGATCTGTATTCACCAGGAGTTGGTGAAAGGAAGGAGGGGGGAAGGGTCAATTTCTCCTTGTTTAAGATCCAAGCAGTTTGGATCTGTATTCACCAGGGAATTGGTGAAAGGTTTCTCAAGGCTTCCCAGGGAGGGAATTCTTAAGATGGTGGCAGCGGACCAGAGCTAAGCTGGTAGATAAGCTTAGCAGTTTTCATGCAGGCCCCTACATTTGTACCCTAAAGTTCAAAGTGGGGATACAGCCTTGACAGCCCCATAGACTTCCACCCCCACACACACACTCCTCCCCCACTCCCCAACACACCCATACATACTCTCCCCCAACACACACACACACACACACTCCACTCCCCCCACAACCTCCCTCCCCCATGCACACACACAAAATGTCACTTTTACCGTACACTGGGAATCTGCAGGAAGTTTTGTTTAAATTGTAGGATTATTTTAATAAAATCAGTTTCTCCCCTTGCAAGCCATTTCTGAACATTTGTGTGCATTTATAGTAAAGCTACTTAACTGTGGTCAGTGTATCAAACAATTGTGATTAACACAAAAACCATAAAGACGGAATTAATTTTTAAGAACTGGAAAGGACAAAACTCAGAAAATACTAAATTGGAAAATCCCCAATAATAAAAGAGATTTCATAGGGCCCTACATAGGTGTGTACCATCTTCCGAAACAACTCCCGGGGGTGGGGATGGGCTATGGGCTCCAGGCTTGATCGATGGACGGGGAAGCTCTGGGTTTGGGGCTCTGGTCTCCCACAACTGGGTAGAGACTCCAGGATCTGGGCTATAGCACCCAGGGCGGAGGCAGGGAGGGAGGACTCCGGGCTTGTGTCCAGGCTCAAGCCACCAAGAGAGATGAAGGGAAGAGACCTGGTCTTCGGCTGCCATGGGGGGGGATCAGGGCTCCAAGCTTCAGCCGCTGGGGAGGTGGAGGGGAGTGGGGGGGTCTGGGCTCTGCGACTCATCCACAGGAGGGCAGGGAGGGATGTTGGGGCTCTGGACTTCAGCCACAAGAGGGGTGAGGGGGTTAGTGCTCCGGGCTTCAGCCACTGGGGTGATAGCCCCTCCTCCAATGCACTGGCCCCCAGACCCTCTCACCTGCTCCACCAGAGTGAAACCCAGTCCAGCACGTCCCGCTGCAGCTCGCAGACCCCTCAGTACAGCCCCACCTTCACCTGGTCCTGCTCAAGGCAGCTGTCAGGCTCCTTCAATTCAAGTTTGTAAATTACTTTGTGACTCCCCAGGTACAATGTGATATATTCTGTACATGCAAAGTATCAGTCCTTTGTGCAGCCCCTCCCAGAAATCAAAATTCCTAGAGATTTTGGCCAAGTCTCTGTGTTGCTAATGGTACCAGCCTCTGTCTGAATGTCTATGTGTGTGTGTGTGTGTGTGTGTATGCATAAGTTTATTGTGATGTCATGTGTGACAAGAGCAAAGACCGTTCTGGTTCAGCATTCTTGCCCTGCCTTCAGTCTGCCAACTTGCTTGGTTGACAATGGCTGGTGAACCCAGGAGCTGATAGAGGGTGTGAGAACTGCAGCAACCGAGAGGGCAGGGGATTTAGAGTCAGATTGCTTCAAATGCTGCATTTGTCGGCTGACATTTAACAGCAATGCTTAGCTAACAGAATGGAGAAAGGAATTCTCTGCTAAAGATTCCACCTGCCCCTTTGGCCAACTCCACCCCTTCCCTGAACAGAGTGTGCTCAGAACAACACCCGCCCCCCCCCCACACACACAAGCACACAGCTGGGCACCCAGCACACAGCAAGGGAGGGGGTTGTTTGGTTTGTTTTATTTTTACTTTGCAAAAGGTTTTTTCAAAAGCATTTTCTGCCCCTCTTACCCATGGCAAGGAAGCAGATGGTTGGGGGGAAGGGAACCTGAGAGTGGTGGAGCCAGGGCAGTGGGGGGAAGTTGCCGGAGGCTGAAGAGGGTAACGGGGGGCTGAAGGTGACCAGGTGCGGTGAGGGGAAGGGAACAGTTGGGGGAGGCTGAACGGGGCGATGGGGGGCAGTTGGAGGAGGCTGAAGGGGGCGATGGGGGGAAGGGGACATTTGGGGGGAGGCTGAAGGGGGCAATGGGTTGAAGGAGGCTGGGGCAGAGTGGCAGTTGGGGGGGCTGCTCATCCCCATGGGAGGGGAGGAGGAAGAGGAGCTGCCCTTGTATCAGAAGCTGTTTCCTATTAGAACTTGCAACTTCACTGATCCTGAGCAGGGTCCTGTGGTCAAAGGGGAACTAGATGGGTTCATGGAGGCCAGGTCCATCAATGGCTGTTAGCTGGGATGGGCAGGGATGGTGTCCCTAACCTCTGTCTGTCAGAAGCTGGGAATGGGGGACAGGGGATGGGTCACTGGATGATTCCTGTCTGTTCATTCCCTCTGGGGCACCTGGCACTGGCTGCTGTCAGCAGACAGGACACTGGGCTAGATGGACCTTTGGTCTGACCCAGTCTGACCGTTCTTATCTTCTAATGTTCTTCTCACATGCTCAGTAACATCTGCAAGTTGCTGCCCTCACGCGCCATCAGAATCTGCTCCCTGCAATCAAAGGCAGGGAAAATCCCCCTGAAGAGGGGAAATCGGAGGGGAGGGATGGGCAGAGGGACAAAACTGGGACAAGCTCAGGGGTTCAGACTGGGGTGGGGGGCGGCCTGCCCTGCCAGGTAGGTGCAGAAGGGAAAACTTCGTGAAGGAGATTTGCGGCAGCAAAGCCGGGAGGGTCTCAGAGACTGGCCTGGCCCTGCACCTCTGTCCTGCACGGCTGATGTCAGGGTCTCTCTGTGAGGTCACCCCCTCACACCCTCTGCTCTTGTGATGTCACCACATGACATGGTGTCTTATTCCCATAGTGTCTTATATATTAGCCAGGACCATAGTTTATAAGGTAAAAACTGAAGCATAACTCCTTCCCTTCCCCGTTTTGACTTAGGAAAAATAAATCCTGTCCCCTCCCCCAGCCCCAGCCCAGCCCCACCAGAGCTGCTGCGGCCAGGAGACAGGTGCTCTCTCACCTGGCCCTGAGCTGCTGTGGTGAGAGAGGGCTGGGGGGAGTCCTCTCTCCCTCAGGCAACCTGCTCCCCAAACCCCTCATTCCGAGCCCCAGCCCAGAGCCCACACCCCAACCCTCTGCCCCACTTCAGCCCCCTCCCACACTCTGAACCCTTCAGCCTCACCCCTGCCACACACCGTCCATGTGCAGAATGAATTTTGTGATGTGTAGCAATATACAGGTGATGTGTCACATAACAAAATTGCACATATTGGTGCACATCACAAAATTCATTCCGCACACGGACATACAAAATGTGAGGAAACACTGCTCCTGACTTTCAACCTATCTGAGACATCTTGAATTTCATACAGTGACTGATCAGAATAAAGTGCTCTCAAGTGAGCTACAGACCAACAGTGGTTCATAGGAATTATTCAGCAAGTATTTTAGAAGACCTAGACCATTAGAGGAAATCATGACCTGCTAAGAGACAATTAATGGAGAGAAGCAGCAAGATTAATCCCATACATTGGATTGGTTGTGACTTATTTGCCTGATTTGAAAAGAGGCCAAAAGGACCTGAGTCTCCTCGCTGGCGATAGCCCCCTGCTCGGCCAATCAGCACTGAGACTCTGAGGGGCGGGAGGCTGAGAGGTCTCACCAGATGTCCCAAAGGACGGCCCAGGTCACCATCAGAGGGGATCACTCTCAGACCCAGTCTCACCTCTTTGTGAGGACCTCCCGCAATGAGAGCACCCCCCACCCCATCCACACTCCACACTCCACACACACTCCTTCTTGGTAGAGGGAGGGAAGCCGGGGAAAGGGGAAAAAGAAGCAAGAGAAGAGGAGAAAGGAGGGAGGAAAGAGGAAAAGGGAAACCAAAAAGGATAAACCCCTATGTCCCCAGGGATTCTAAGCGTCAAAGTCCTAGGCAGGAAATCAAATTCGGCCACCTTAAGCCAGTGTTTTCTGGGTTTAGAATGCTGCCTGCACCAGGGGGATCAGACTGAACAGGTTCCAAACCTCTCTGGGCCTCTTACCTTGGAAAAGGGAAGTTTGTTTTCGGTACAATCAGTGGTAGGAAAGGAGAAAACTCCACAGAGGTTCCTCCCCATGCTCACATCCGTGAATCCTAATTCTCTCTCAGTCCTCGAGGAGAGACCTCGTGAAGGAGATTTGCGGCAGCAAAGCCGGGGGGGTCTCAGAGACTGGCCTGGCCCTGCACCTCTGTCCTGCACGGCTGATGTCAGGGTCTCTCTGTGAGGTCACCCCCTCCCCCCCACCTTTGCCCAATAGGCCGAGTTCCTGCAACAGGCCTTTGTGATGTCACTGCCACCCCCACCCCTCCCCTCCAAGCTGATGTTCTGCCCCTGGCCAGCCTCGTTGGGTGTTTGTTTCCCCTGGATCTAGGGTTGCCAACTTGCTGGCCCAACAAAACTGACCACCCTTGTCCCGCCCCATCAAGGATGGAATGCAAGGCTGAGTTCACTCACCAACCCCCTGAAACATGTCAGTGCCCCAGAGAAAACCGGACCCCTGCTATTGGAATGAAATGCTGTAGATCTGAATGGGAAAGGGACTGTCTGAATTGTCAAGATGGGGAACGAACAACAATCTACAGCAATGTCATTAACACAAACACACTCCAATCCTGCTCCAGCCAGAAGGGAAATGGGCAGGAATTCCTGCTGTCCAGCAATGGACACACTTATAGCCCCGCACAGCAGTGAGTGGGCCGGGGAGGCTGGTCTGAGCAAACAATGTGAAGTGATAATTCACTAAGAGAATCATAGTGTAGGGAAGCCAGTGGCCATCAGGTAGCTGTGGCTGAGGGGTTAAGGTGCTGGACTAGAAATCCCTTGGGGCCTTCCCACGTAGATTTGAATCTCCGTGCCAACTCCGGAAGCATTGAACTGTTGTCATTGCTGTAGTCTCAGTGCTGGCGCATCCCTAGTGCCAACTGGAGGTAGATCTGGTCTCACTCTCAGGCTGTCTACACTTAAAATGCTCCTGTAGTACTTTGGAGTAGACAGTTGCTACAGTGACTGGTGAGGTTTTCCTATTGCTCTAGCTGCACTGACAGAACACAGAGGCTGAATTCCCACCCCACCTGCATAGGAGCTCTCAGCAGTTTAATTGTTCTGCAGCCAGCTTCCCATTAGAAATGCTGTTGTGGGACATTCCCAGACCTGGACATCTACCAAGGACAGAATTTGAAGAGCAAACCTGGCTCCTCCCACCAGGAGGGATTGGAGTGTTTTGTCCCTTGTGACGGGTTGGATCACAGAAAGCCCCTTGGGAGCTGCCAACCGATGTGCCAAGACTACTTCTGCCCCTGCTTTCCTGCCCTGGCAGCTCAGGACCCCAGAACCCTGTCTTGTTGAGCCAGACACGCCCGTCTGCTCCAACACAGACCCAGGGTCTGAATTACTTGCCCAAAGCTGCAGGCTTAACCTGAAAGCAGCTCACAGAAGCTCAGGTTCAGCTGTTTGTCCTCTGTGACCCAGGGAACAGCCTCACTCCTCCATGGTTGGGCTGGTTCCCTGATTTTTTTGCTTCTGTGGAAACACTTCCAATGGCCTTTCCCCTTCCCCGTCCTGCACATGCTGCCCTGGTTGGGCAGATCCCATCTGTCCAGGGCTTGCCCCTGTCACCTCCACCTTTCCACTCGGGATTTAGAGTAATCCAACAAATCCCCTTCTTTTATTAGCATTGTGTACAGGCCCCACTCAGGGATCAGCCCCATTGTGCCAGGTGCCGTCCACATACAGAACAAACAGACACTCTCTGTCCCACAGAGCTGCAATCTGCCTGCTTCCCGTCTCCCGGCAGGAACCGCTCTTTGCTGCGGCTTGGACCTGCTTCCACTGCTCCCTGGGGGATTGGCAGTTTCACTGGCTCAGGCTGCGTTGCCCCTTGCTGCCTCATCCGAGCCAGCTCAGACACCGTCTAGGGCTCTTCTGAAAGGTCTTTGTGTAAAATCCCAATGCAAGCATCCGCTTCTCCCCGAGACGCTCCCCACGGCCACGGGAGACAGAGCTCGCTCCCCCCCTCCTCCGCGTGGGGATTGTGGCTGGGTCAGTCTGGGCCCCCGAGAGCGAGATGTCAACACTGGGCTTCAGCGCCAAAGGGTTTGACCCGAGCCCCGCTCCAGCCGCAGCTCCAGAGCCAGGACAAGCGAGGGCACGTTGGGGGGGAGGTGTTACAGGTGCTGCCGGCGACCTTTACATCCAAAGCCATCTGTCCTCATGGCACTGGCCTCTCCTTGCACCCCACACAATGCTCCTGAAACCGGATTAGTAAATGGAACGAATTTCCATTCAGACAGAACCAAGGGCTTAGACCTCAACTGCCTTCAGTGAAGATAACAACTCTTAATTGTTCACCTCAGGGTGGACTGATTTAAATTAAAGCCTTTAATCACCATGCAGAAAACCTTGCTTTGAATCCTCTATTGGAATTGTGTTTGACATTCGTACTTCAGTCATTTTCCTAAAGACGGGGTAACTTTCCTTGGTGGGGAACCATCAGAATGTCGATTTACGACTAAATATAATCTGGACATGAAATGTGCTGCTTTGTTTGTTTGCTAAGCAGGAGGATACGTCCTTCCTCGGATACGAAATCCTTTCAGCCGGCACCAGGCAGAAAACAAGTAGGCAAACATTTGACAGAACAGACAGAGAAACCTCACTGACAGACACCCGCATGGACGCTGTCTACATGCATGTCTGAACCAGCAGGGAGCTCTTACTGAAAAGTTCCCTCTTTAGCTGGGCATCTCTGGGGAATGGTGACTATTTTCTGCTTCCGCTCTGCGATTGGAGTCCAACCATGTGCCTAGGTTACAAAGAAGAGAAAAGCATTTCAGTCATTAAAAACTGAACAGAAAACCTGACCCTGCCAGGGAGAGTAACCCACACATTCACCTGGGATCTTGCTGTCAGGGCACTACAGAATGGAAGTGCTGAGGAGAATAATGCACTCCCCAGAGTCTGTCCTGGTCCAACCGTGAAAAGACCTTTTAGTCTTACCTCACCAGAGCCAGACCATAGGAAAGGACCAGTTCATGCGGTCTCATGTTGCCAGAGGTATCCAGGATTTACAGCCAATCAGATCTGCAGTGCAATCCACAGCTAAAGGCATTCTGTGTCCAGGCCTATGTAAGCGGGGGAATGGTCCCGCTATCGTGGGGACCTTTCCTGGCTCATACACTACCCCTGTGGAATTGGCTGGCGAAAGGGTCTGAGTCCTCGCTCCCACTAACTTCACCCAGAGGCCCACCTGACTCCAGGACACCCCTTCTACTCTCGTGTGGCAGAGTCCTCGTAACCCAGACAAGGCTGGGCCCAGGATTCCTGGGGCTCGACCCCCAATCTGGTTGTTGTACTTCAGGACAGGGCTCGGGTGTCTCCACTCCGGGGTACTCTCTCTGCTCCGGACGCTTCCCTGACCCATTGATCATCGCATATAGTTCAAAGCAAACACAAGTTATTAAACAGCAAGTCATTAAAAACAAGGAGAAACTGGGGAAGGTGAAAGGAAAAGCCGTCACCCCGCTCTGTGGCACGGGGGACCCCAAACAGCTGTGGCAGTTCACAGTCTGTTCCTCACACGTCCCAGGCCCCTAGCCAGGCCTGGCACTGGCCGCTGTCAGCAGACAGGACACTGGGCTAGATGGACCTTTGGTCTGACCCAGTCTGACCGTTCTTATCTTCTAATGTTCTTCTCACATGCTCAGTAACATCTGCAAGTTGCTGCCCTCACGCGCCATCAGAATCTGCTCCCTGCAATCAAAGGCAGGGAAAATCCCCCTGAAGAGGGGAAATCGGAGGGGAGGGATGGGCAGAGGGACAAAACTGGGACAAGCTCAGGGGTTCAGACTGGGGTGGGGGGCGGTCTGCCCTGCCAGGTAGGTGCAGAAGGGAAAACCCCCAGATAGAGGGAGGCAGAGGGGATAAAAGTTACCATGGATGGGGGGAGCCGTCAGCAGCAGTTCCAAACTACGGTGTGGTGGAGGGTAGAAGGACTTGTGTTCCTCACTGGATGGTCCATCTCAGCACCCCCTCCCCAGGGCTGTGGTGTTAAAGGCCCCGGGTGGCCCAGTGCCCAGCTCTGCTCTAGCTGAAATGGTGACTGAGCTGCCAAGTGTTTTCAGATGCTACCGGTGTGGTGCTCTGCTTTCTCCTGTGTTGATATCACTCAGCTGCATGCGTGTATTCCCTCTTTGTGCTGCCCCAGCTCTGCGCAGATAGCTGACCCAGCAAACCCGAAGAGAACCCCCAATAACCACAGAGTCTAGTAAGATGCAAAGTCACTTCGACTAGGTTTATTGCGATCTCGGACACAATGGCAGTTCCCCGTAGATTACTTAGTCTACCTGGCATACTACGAGAAAGTGCCTCTTGGCAAGGACCCGGCTCAGTGGCGGGACTTTCCACTGCCCCCGTGGCCGGACAAAGACACCACCCCAGGGATACATTCTTATACACGGGTACAAACAAGTTACATATCACTCCTGACGTATTGAGGTGCAACCCCTCCACGTAGCAAGGTACAACCTCCCTACGTAGTAAAGTGCTGCCTCGCACCTTGTACCTGTTGGTTGGATCAAAACAACTCTATCCATCATTTTACCCTTTTGCCCCTGTCATTGGGATGGGTCGGCCTGTTCCATGTTATCTGTGGAATGTTTCGGTATAGTGTGTCTTGGTACCATGTTTATACTGTAACTATGCTAAGTGGATATATATTTATGCAACATCAGCCCTTTCCTTGCCAGCTTCTGTGAGCAGGGCCTGCCTCTTGCTCACAGCTTAACTTTGCTTTATGTTAGCAAAGTCTTGACCATTACTTTAGTTCAGGCCTCAGGCCTCATCCTGAGCCTTTATCAGGGCCTTCACTTACTACACCAAGGGAGACTTGATCCAGGGAAATAGTTTAAACCTCCCCCCTCCCCCCATCATAAAACAAACTGATGATCATCAGTTCATCACTTCACCACTGAACTGCCCAGTGCCTGGCTTGGAGATGGGGGCAGGAGGAGAGAGACAAGAGTGAGATTTCAGCATCTCCAGGTAGGTCCCACGGCTCCAGTAGCCCCAACAAACACTGTGGGGTTTTAATTCATAGCTGTTGTCGGTCTTGGGGAGACCTTGGTGCACCAGCAGGGGAGGGTGTCTGACGGGGTTGGTGGTCTGGCTCGGGGTGGGGGGGTGGCACAGCTGGGAGGTGGAGGGGTCTGTGTGGTGTGGGAGGGTAGGGGATGGATCGGTGCTGTGGGAGAGGAGAGGGGGGTTGTTGGCAGGGGGCGATTGGGTTGTACGGATGGGGCCTGGGTCTGGGAGGGGCCTGAGGGAGGGAGAGGCTATAGGGGACTTGGATCGGGGGCTTGGGTCAATGGCATGGCTGTGGCTGTTGGGCTGGGAGGTAGTGAGGGGCAGCAGCATGGCTGCCCCCAGGGGGACACAGCATGGCTGTGGGGGGCTGTGGGGGGAGGGGCTGTCGGGTGGCATAGCTGGGTGGGGTGGCTGCACCCTGGCTTGGGGCGAGGAGGACAGTCGGTGGGGGATTGTGGAGTGGTGGGCCACACTGGGGCCTGGGGGCTTGTGGGGGGAAGCCCCATGGGTCTGTGGGCGGGGTAGTGGGGTGGCACCAGACCACGGTTGTTGGTCGGCCTTGGGGCATCTCTGGCTGTGTGCACCAGCGGGGGACGGGGGGTCTGTCACCCACTAGGCGTAAGTTGTGGCATCGACTGATCTAGTGACATTTTGTATCTTCATTTTTATTTAAAAACACAGATCGATCCCCTCGGCCCGGCGCCTTTGAAATCCCTGGGCCCCTGGGCATGGACCCCTTGGCCCCACGTCCCTGCTGGGGGCCGGGGGTGACGCCACAAGACATGAATAAGAGCCAGACCCTCCAGCCAGACCCAGCGACTCCAGCTCGCCAGGGCCCAGGAGGCCCAGCGAGCCGGGGCCCAGCCCAGCAGCAGGAGTGAATTGCGGGCGCTGCCTTGCCAGCCCCCCGGGCCTCGGCTGCTGCCGCTGGGGCCCCCCGAGCCCTGGCTGCAGGCGGGGGAGGGATATTCCCACGGCCTCCCCCACCACCGAGACTCTCCCCGGGCAGAGACCCCGGCCCGGCCCCCCTGACTGGGACCCCGAGCCCCCCCGGCAGTGCCCCATGTGGGGAGAAGGGGAGACCTGCCCCCCGCAGGGAGCTGCTCCCGGTGCAGCCTCTGCGGGGCGGGGGGCCCAGGCTGCTCCCAGCGGGGCGAGCTGCGAGTCCCGGCCTCGGGCAGAGGGAAGCGGCTGCAGCGCCCAGGGTTTGCAGGGGGTGGGGGCGGGGCAGCGACATGTGGGGAGCCGGGGGGAGGGGGAAGGGTTGTGGGAGGGGGCAGGAATTGGGGAACAGGGATGCAGGAGGGGGGTGACCAGGGATGTGGGAGGGGGCAGGAAGGGGGAGGGGGAAGGGTGATGTGGGAGAGGGCGGGAGAGGAGTGACGGGGGATGTGGGAGGGGGCAGGAATTGGGGAACAGGGATGTGGGAGGGGGGTGAGCAGGGATGTGGGAGGGGGCAGGAGGGGGAAGGGGAATGTGGTAGGGGGCGGGAGGGGGGTGACCGGGGATCTGGGAGGGGGCAGGAATTGGGGAACAGGGATGTGGGAGGGGGGTGACCGGGGATGTGGGAGGGGGTAGGAATTGGGGAACAGGGATGTGGTAGGGGGGTGACAGGGGATGTGGGAGGGGGTAGGAATTGGGGAACAGGGATGTAAGAGAGGGGTGACCAGGGATCTGGGAGGGGGCAGGAATTGGGGAACAGGGATGTGGGAGGGGGGTGAGCAGGGATGTGGGAGGGGGCAGGAGGGGGAAGGGGAATGTGGTAGGGGGCGGGAGGGGGTGACCGGGGATCTGGGAGGGGGCAGGAATTGGGGAACAGGGATGTGGGAGGGGGGTGACCGGGGATGTGGGAGGGGGAAGGAATTGGGGAACAGGGATGTAGGAGGGGGGTGACCAGGGATCTGGGAGGGGGCAGGAATTGGGGAACAGGGATGTGGGAGGGGGGTGAGCAGGGATGTGGGAGGGGGTGAGAGGGGGTGACTGGGGATGTGGGAGGGGGTAGGAATTGGGGAACAGGGATGTAGGAGGGGGGTGACCAGGGATCTGGGAGGGGGCAGGAATTGGGGAACAGGGATGTGGGAGGGGGGTGAGCAGGGATGTGGGAGGGGGCAGGAGGGGGAAGGGGAATGTGGTAGGGGGCGGGAGGGGGGTGACCGGGGATCTGGAAGGGGGCAGGAATTGGGGAACAGGGATGTGGGAGGGGGGTGACCGGGGATGTGGGAGGGGGTAGGAATTGGGGAACAGGGATGTAGGAGGGGGGTGACCAGGGATCTGGGAGGGGGCAGGAATTGGGGAACAGGGATGTGGGAGGGGGGTGAGCAGGGATGTGGGAGGGGGTAGGAATTGGGGGACAGGGATGTAGGAGGGGGGTGACCAGGGATCTGGGAGAGGGCAGGAATTGGGGAACAGGGATGCAGGGGGCGGGAGGGGCCCGGGGGATGTGGGGCGCTGGAGGGAGGCTGGGGGAACACACAGGTATCGGGGCAGGGGGAGAATTCTGGGGCTCAGGGGAGCAGAGCTGGACTAGAGGGAAGCTCTGAGTGTCCGATAAAGGGAAGAAAAGGGGGGATGTGGGGGAGGGGCTGTGGGGGGGCTGGAGGGAGACTATGGAACAAGCAGAGACTGGCTGGGGAGGGCAGAGCCAGAGGGCAGGAGGAGGGAGGGGGATGGGCACAGATACAATGGCAGCTCCCCCAGCCCATGGGGTAGCAGATTGGGAGGGGCTGCCCCGCCCAGCAGCCACTGGGAAGCTTTTTTCCTAGACATGGTCAAACCAGGGATATCAAAGGTGAACCAGGAAGTACTGGGTTTACTGGTTTGCTTACCGGTTAACCGGACCTTGCCAGTTAACCCCGCCGACCGGCCAGCCCCCCTGGGCCAGAGGAGTCCCGGCCGCAGTGTGCTGGGGGGGGGGGCAGCCCCACGCCGGTGGGGGGGCAGGATCCCAGACAGAGCCACGCTGGAGTGGCTCCAGCCCTGTCTGCGGCAGCCAAGGCAGCCTGGAGCAGACCCTGCCGTACCTGGTCGGTGGGACCCCAGCCCCGGCTGCCCTGTGCCGGCCCGCTGGAGAGACCTGAGGTAAAACGGTTAACGAGTTAAATGATATAATTCTAACCGGTTAATCGTTTTAACCACTATTTACATCCCTAGGTCAAACAATCATGGGGGGGGGGCATCAGACTTCCCGCTAAGGGCTCAGAATTTGAAAATATCCCCCCACCCCCTATGCGCGCACACGCCCCCTGCTCCTAATTTACTCTTTGTTTGGTTAAGACAGTCTCATTATTTGGGGATCTTACTCCTGGATGATAAATGTTTGGGGCTGAATGGGAAAGGGACTGTCTGAATTGTCAAGATGGGGAACGAACAACAATCTACAGCAATGTCATTAACACAAACACACTCCAATCCTGCTCCAGCCGGAAGGGAAATGGGCAGGAATTCCTGCTGTCCAGCAATGGACACACTTACAGCCCCGCACAGCAGTGAGTGGGCCGGGGAGGCTGGTCAAAATGAACTGGACAAATTGGAGAAATGGTCTGAGGTAAACAGGATGAAGTTTAACAAAGACAAATGCAAAGTGCTCCACTTAGGAAGGAACAATCAGTTTCACACATACAGAATGGGAAGAGACTGTCTAGGAAGGAGTACGGCAGAAAGGGATCTAGGCGTTATAGTGGACCACAAGCTAAATATGAGTCAACAGTGTGATGCTGTTGCAAAAAAAGCAAACATGATTCTGGGATGCATTAACAGGTGTGTTGTGAGCAAGACGTAAGAAGTCATTCTTGCGCTCTACTCTGAGCTGGTTAGGCCTCAACTGGAGTATTGTGTCCAGTTCTGGCCACCACATTTCAAGGAAGATGTGGAGAAATTGGAGAGGGTCCAGAGAAGAGCAACAAGAATGATTAAAGGTCTTGAGAACATGACCTATGAAGGAAGGCTGAAAGAATTGGGTTTGTTTAGTTTGGAAAAGAGAAGACTGAGAGGGGACATGATAGCAGTTTTCAGGTATCTAAAAGGGTGTCATAAGGAGGAGGGAGAAAACTTGTTCAGTAAACACTGGAATAAACTGCCTAGGGAGGTTCTGGAATCTCCATCTCTGGAGATATTTAAGAGTAGGCTAGATAAATATCTCTCCGGGATGGTCTAGACAGTATTTGGTCCTGCCATGAGGGCAGGGGACTGGACTCAATGACCTCTCGAGGTCCCTTCCAGTCCTAGAATCTATAAATCTATGAAGGAGGCAACAACCTGTCATGTGTGATCTAAGGAGCAGGAAAAGAATCTGGGAATTACCTTTTGTAAAATCTAATCTTCTTTCGAAAACCTGTGGAAATAGCTGATTCAAGAAGTTGTTGACAGATGGATAGTACACGTCTATCAGCTCCTGGGTTCACCAGCCATTGTCAACCAAGCAAGTTGGCAGACTGAAGGCAGGGCAAGAATGCTGAACCAGAACGGTCTTTGCTCTTGTCACACATGACATCACAATAAACTTATGCATACACACACACACACACACACATAGACATTCAGACAGAGGCTGGTACCATTAGCAACACTGGGAGACGCGGCCAAAATCTCTAGGAATTTTGATTTCTCGGAGGGGCTGCAGAAAGCACTGATACTTTGCATGTACAGAATATATCACATTGTACCTGGGGAGTCACAAAGTAGTTTACAAACTTGAATTCAAGGAGCCTGACAGCTGCCCTGAGCAGGACCAGGTGAAGGTGGGGCTGTACTGAGGGGTCTGCGAGCTGCAGCGGGACGTGCTGGACTGGGTTTCACTCTGGTGGAGCAGGTGAGAGGGTCTGGGGGCCAGTGCATTGGAGGAGGGGCTATCACCCCAGTGGCTGAAGCCCGGAGCACTGACCCCCTCACCCCTCTTGTGGCTGAAGTCCAGAGCCCCAACATCCCTCCCTGCCCTCCTGTGGATGAGTCGCAGAGCCCAGACCCCCCCACTCCCCTCCACCTCCCCAGCGGCTGAAGCTTGGAGCCCTGATCCCCCCCCATGGCAGCCGAAGACCAGGTCTCTTCCCTTCATCTCTCTTGGTGGCTTGAGCCTGGACACAAGCCCGGAGTCCTCCCTCCCCGCCTCCGCCCTGGGTGCTATAGCCCGGATCCTGGAGTCTCTACCCAGTTGTGGGAGACCAGAGCCCCAAACCCAGAGCTTCCCCCTCCATCGATCAAGCCTGGAGCCCTGAGCCCATCCCCACCCCTGGGAGTTGTTTAGGAAGAAGGTACACACCTATGTAGGGCCCTATGAAATCTCTTTTATTATTGGGGATTTTCCAATTTTCTGAGTTTTGTCCTTTCCATTTCTTAAAAAGTAATTCCGTCTTTATGGTTTTTGTGTTAATCACAATTGTTTGATACACTGACCACAGTTAAGTAGCTTTACTATAAATGCACACAAATGTTCAGAAATGGCTTGCAAGGGGAGAAACTGATTTTACTAAAAGAATCCTACAATTTAAACAAAACTTCCTGCAGATTCCCAATGTACGGTAAAAGTGACATTTTGTGTGTGTGCATGGGGGAGGGAGGTTGTGGGGGGAGTGGAGTGTGTGTGTGTGTGTGTGTTGGGGGAGAGTATGTATGGGTGTGTTGGGGAGTGGGGGAGGAGTGTGTGTGTGTGGGTGGAAGTTTATGGGGCACAATGGAGGTGAGTGTGTGGGTGGGGGGTGGGGGTGGAAGTTTGTGGGGGCAGTGGAGGTGAGTGTGTGTGTCGGGGTTTGTGTGGGTGGAAGTTTGTGGAGGCAGTGGAGGTGAGTGTGTGGGTGGGGGTAGGTGGAATTTGTGGGGACAGTGGAGGTGAGTGTGAGTTGGGGGGTTTGGGTAGAAGTTTGTGGGGGCAGTGGAGGTGAGTGTGGGTGGAAGTTTGTGGGGGCAGTGGAGGTGAGTGTGTGGGTGGGGGTGGGTGGAAGTTTGTACGGGCAGTGGAGGTGAGTGTGTGTGTGGGGGGGTGGAAGTTTGTGGGGGCAGTGGAGGTGAGTGTGGGTGGGGGTGGGTGTGGGTGGAAGTTTGTGGGGGGCAGTGGAGGTGAGTGTGTGGGTGGGGTGGCCGTGGGTGGAAGTTTGTGGGGGCAGTGGAGGTGAGTTTGTGTGGGGGGGTTTGTGTGGGTGGAAGTTTGTGGGGGCAGTGGAGGTGAGTGTGTGGGTGGGGGTAGGTGGAAGTTTGTGGGGGCAGTGGAGGTGAGTGTGTGGGTGGGGGTGGGTGGAAGTTTGTGGGCGCAGTGGAGGTGAGTGTGACTGTGTGTGTTGGGGCAGTCAGGAGGCCGGGGGAGCTGGAGCTGCCTGAGCAGGGCTGAGCTGAGGGGAGAGGAGCGTCCCAGGGAGTCGCGTGGGGGGCAGAGCAGCAGCAGCTGTGTGGGGGCAGAGTGGGGCTGGGGCTGGAGCCGGAGCCCTCTGGAGCCAGGTGCGGGGAGCAGCTGGGCAGAGTGTGGGGGTTCCTGGGCAGCGGGCCCAGTACAGGGAGACCCCACCAGTCAAGAGGCCTTGCAGGCCGCACTGGGAGGGGTATTGTAACCCCCCCCGGGGGGTGGAGGGGCCCTGCCACCTAGACACTCAGGGCGTGTGGCCACCGCCAGAGCGAGGGTCCGACCCGCAGCGTCCCTGCAGCACAGCCAGGGCCTGGCCAGGGGCCTGGGACGTGTGAGGAACAGACTGTGAACTGCCACAGCTGTTTGGGGTCCCCCATGCCACAGAGCGGGGTGACGGCTTTTCCTTTCACCTTCCCCAGTTTCTCCTTGTTTTTAATGACTTGCTGTTTAATAACTTGTGTTTGCTTTGAACTATATGCGATGATCAATGGGTCAGGGAAGCGTCCGGAGCAGAGAGAGTACCCCCGAGTGGAGACACCCGAGCCCTGTCCTGAAGTACAACAACCAGATTGGGGGTCGAGCCCCAGGAATCCTGGGCCCAGCCTTGTCTGGGTTACGAGGACTCTGCCACACGAGAGTAGAAGGGGTGTCCTGGAGTCAGGCGGGCCTCTGGGTGAAGTTAGTGGGAGCGAGGACTCAGACCCTTTCGCCAGCCAATTCCACAGGGGTAGTGTATGAGCCAGGAAAGGTCCCCACAATAGCGGGACCATTCCCCCGCTTACATAGGCCTGGACACAGAATGCCTTTAGCTGTGGATTGCACTGCAGATCTGATTGGCTGTAAATCCTGGATACCTCTGGCAACATGAGACCGCATGAACTGGTCCTTTCCTATGGTCTGGCTCTGGTGAGGTAAGACTAAAAGGTCTTTTCACGGTTGGACCAGGACAGACTCTGGGGAGTGCATTATTCTCCTCAGCACTTCCATTCTGTAGTGCCCTGACAGCAAGATCCCAGGTGAATGTGTGGGTTACTCTCCCTGGCAGGGTCAGGTTTTCTGTTCAGTTTTTAATGACTGAAATGCTTTTCTCTTCTTTGTAACCTAGGCACATGGTTGGACTCCAATCGCAGAGCGGAAGCAGAAAATAGTCACCATTCCCCGGAGATGCCCAGCTAAAGAGGGAACTTTTCAGTAAGAGCTCCCTGCTGGTTCACACATGCATGTAGACAGCGTCCATGCGGGTGTCTGTCAGTGAGGTTTCTCTGTCTGTTCTGTCAAATGTTTGCCTACTTGTTTTCTGGCTGGTGCTGGCTGAAAGGATTTCGTATCCGAGGAAGGACGTATCCTCCTGCTTAGCAAACAAACAAAGCAGCACATTTCATGTCCAGATTATATTTAGTCGTAAATCGACATTGTGATGGTTCCCCACCAAGGAAAGTTACCCCGTCTTTAGGAAAATGACTGAAGTACGAATGCCAAACACAATTCCAATAGAGGATTCAAAGCAAGAACATAAGAACATAAGAAAGGCCGTACTGGGTCAGACCAAAGTTCCATCTAGCCCAGTATCTGTCTACCGACAGTGGCCAATGCCAGGTGCCCCAGAGGGAGTGAACCTAACAGGCAATGATCAAGTGATCTCTCTCCTGCCATCCATCTCCATCCTCTGACGAACAGAGGCTAGGGACACCATTCTTACCCATCCTGGCTAATAGCCATTTATGGACTTAGCCACCATGAATTTATCCAGTCCCCTTTTAAACATTGTTATAGTCCTAGCCTTCACAACCTCCTCAGGTAAGGAGTTCCACAAGTTGACTGTGCGCTGCGTGAAGAAGAACTTCCTTTTATTTGTTTTAAACCTGCTGCCTATTAATTTCTTTTGGTGACCCCTAGTTCTTGTATTATGGGAATAAGTAAATAACTTTTCCTTATCCACTTTCTCAATATCACTCATGATTTTATATACCTCTATCATGTCCCCCCTTAGTCTTCTCTTTTCCAAACTGAAGAGTCCTAGCCTCTTTAATCTTTCCTCATATGGGACCCTCTCTAAACCCTTAATCATTTTAGTTGCTCTTATCTGAACCTTTTCTAGTGCTAGAATATCTTTTTTGAGGTGAGGAGACCACATCTGTACACAGTATTCGAGATGTGGGCGAACCATGGATTTATATAAGGGCAATAATATATTCTCAGTCTTATTCTCTATCCCCTTTTTAATGATTCCTAACATCCTGTTTGCTTTTTTGACCGCCTCTGCACACTGCGTGGACATCTTTAGAGAACTATCCACGATGACGCCAAGATCTTTTTCCTGACTCGTTGTAGCTAAATTAGCCCCCATCATGTTGTATGTATAGTTGGGGTTATTTTTTCCAATGTGCATTACTTTACATTTATCCACATTAAATTTCATTTGCCATTTTGTTGCCCAATCACTTAGTTTTGTGAGATCTTTTTGAAGTTCTTCACAATCTGCTTTGGTCTTAACTATCTTGAGTAGTTTAGTATCATCTGCAAACTTTGCCACCTCACTGTTTACCCCTTTCTCCAGATCATTTATGAATAAATTGAATAGGATAGGTCCTAGGACTGACCCTTGGGGAACACCACTAGTTACCCCTCTCCATTCTGAGAATTTACCATTAATTCCTACCCTTTGTTCCCTGTCCTTTAACCAGTTCTCAATCCATGAAAGGACCTTCCCTTTTATCCCATGACAGCTTAATTTACGTAAGAGCCTTTGGTGAGGGACCTTGTCAAAGGCTTTCTGGAAATCTAAGTACACTATGTCCACCGGATCCCCCTTGTCCACATGTTTGTTGACCCCTTCAAAGAACTCTAATAGATTAGTAAGACACGATTTCCCTTTACAGAAACCATGTTGACTATTGCTCAAGAGTTTATGTTTTTCTATGTGTCTGACAATTTTGTTCTTTACTATTGTTTCAACTAATTTGCCCGGTACCGACGTTAGACTTACCGGTCTGTAATTGCCGGGATCACCCCTAGAGCCCTTTTTAAATATTGGCGTTACATTAGCTAACTTCCAGTCATTGGGTACCGAAGCCGATTTAAAGGACAGGTTACAAACCTTAGTTAATAGTTCTGCAACTTCACATTTGAGTTCTTTCAGAACTCTTGGGTGAATGCCATCTGGTCCCGGTGACTTGTTAATGTTGAGTTTATCAATTAATTCCAAAACCTCCTCTAGTGATACTTCAATCTGTGACAGTTCCTCAGATTTGTCACCTACAAAAGCCAGCTCAGGTTTGGGAATCTCCCTAACATCCTCAGCCGTGAAGACTGAAGCAAAGAATCCATTTAGTTTCTCCGCAATGACTTTATCATCTTTAAGCGCTCCTTTTGTATTTTCATCGTCAAGGGGCCCCACTGGTTGTTTAGCAGGCTTCCTGCTTCTGATGTACTTAAAAAACATTTTGTTATTACCTTTGGAGTTTTTGGCTAGCCGTTCTTCAAACTCCTCTTTGGCTTTTCTTATTACACTCTTGCACTTAAGTTGGCAGTGTTTGTGCTCCTTTCTATTTGCCTCACTAGGATTTGACTTCCACTTTTTAAAGGAAGTCTTTTTATCTCTCACTGCTTCTTTTACATGGTTGTTAAGCCACGGTGGCTCTTTTTTAGTTCTTTTACTGTTTTTCTTAATTTGGGGTATACATTGTAGTTGAGCCTCTATTATGGTGTCTTTAAAAAGGGCCCACGCAACTTGCAGGGATTTCACTTTAGTCACTGAACCTTTTAACTTTTGTCTAACTAACCCCCTCATTTTTGTATAGTTCCCCCTTTTGAAATTAAAGGCCACAGTGTTGGGCAGTTGAGGTGTTCTTCCCACCACAGGGATGTTGAATGCTATTGTATTATGGTCACTATTTCCAAGCGGTCCCGCTATAGTTACCTCTTGGACCAGCTCCTGCGCTCCACTCAGGATTAAATCTAGAGTCGCCTCTCCCCTTGTGGGTTCCCGTACCAGCTGCTCCATGAAGCAGTCATTTAAAGTATCGAGAAATTTTATCAAGGTTTTCTGCATGGTGATTAAAGGCTTTAATTTAAATCAGTCCACCCTGAGGTGAACAATTAAGAGTTGTTATCTTCACTGAAGGCAGTTGAGGTCTAAGCCCTTGGTTCTGTCTGAATGGAAATTCGTTCCATTTACTAATCCGGTTTCAGGAGCATTGTGTGGGGTGCAAGGAGAGGCCAGTGCCATGAGGACAGATGGCTTTGGATGTAAAGGTCGCCGGCAGCACCTGTAACACCTCCCCCCCAACGTGCCCTCGCTTGTCCTGGCTCTGGAGCTGCGGCTGGAGCGGGGCTCGGGTCAAACCCTTTGGCGCTGAAGCCCAGTGTTGACATCTCGCTCTCGGGGGCCCAGACTGACCCAGCCACAATCCCCGCGCGGGGGGGGGGGGGGGGCGAGCTCTGTCTCCCGTGGCCGTGGGGAGCGTCTCGGGGAGAAGCGGATGCTTGCATTGGGATTTTACACAAAGACCTTTCAGAAGAGCCCTAGACGGTGTCTGAGCTGGCTCGGATGAGGCAGCAAGGGGCAACGCAGCCTGAGCCAGTGAAACTGCCAATCCCCCAGGGAGCAGTGGAAGCAGGTCCAAGCCGCAGCAAAGAGCGGTTCCTGCCGGGAGACGGGAAGCAGGCAGATTGCAGCTCTGTGGGACAGAGAGTGTCTGTTTGTTCTCTATGTGGACGGCACCTGGCACAATGGGGCTGATCCCTGAGTGGGGCCTGTACACAATGCTAATAAAAGAAGGGGATTTGTTGGATTACTCTAAATCCCGAGTGGAAAGGTGGAGGTGACAGGGGCAAGCCCTGGACAGATGGGATCTGCCCAACCAGGGCAGCATGTGCAGGACGGGGAAGGGGAAAGGCCATTGGAAGTGTTTCCACAGAAGCAACAATATTATCTACACAAGGTCGCAACAACTTCTCACACAGTTCTTTCCCACTCGCCTCACACAATCCTCGCTTCTACAAATCTCGCGTTATTAGGGTTACAGTTAGCCTAACTCTTGCTAACAAACTGTCATGCATTGCAATCCCCTTCCTGTCCGTTCTTTCTCTGCTTCCACAATACATTAGAAGCAAGAGGAAGACCAAGGACAGGGTAGGCCCACTGCTCAGTGAGGAGGGAGAAACAGTAACAGGAAACTTGGAAATGGCAGAGATGCTTAATGACTTCTTTGTTTTGGTCTTCACCGAGAAGTCTGAAGGAATGACTAACATAGTGAATGCTATGGGAAGGGGGTAGGTTTAGAAGATAAAATAAAAAAAGAACAAGTTAAAAATCACTTAGAAAAGTTAGATGCCTGCAAGTCACCAGGGCCTGATGAAATGCATCCTAGAATACTCAAGGAGCTAATAGAGGAGGTATCTGAGCCTCTAGCTATTATCTTTGGAAAATCATGGGAGACAGGAGAGATTCCAGAGGACTGGAAAAGGGCAAATATAGTGCCCATCTCTAAAAAGGGAAATAAAAACAAGCCAGGAAACTACAGACCAGTTAGTTTAACTTCTGTGCCAGGGAAGATAATGGAGCAAGTAATCAAGGAAATCATCTGCAAACACTTGGAAGGTGGTAAGGTGATAGGGAATAGCCAGCATGGATTTGTAAAGAACAAATCATGTCAAACCAATCTGATAGCTTTCTTTGCTAGGATAACGAGTCTTGTGGATAAGGGAGAAGCGGTGGATGTGGTATACCTAGACTTCAGTAAGGCATTTGATAGGGTCTCGCATGATATTCTTATCGATAAACTAGGCAAATACAACTTAGATGGGGCTACTATAAGGTGGGTGCATAACTGGCTGGATAACCGTACTCAGAGAGTAGTTATTAATGGTTCCCAATCCTGCTGGAAAGGTATAACAAGTGGGGTTCCGCAGGGGTCTGTTTTGGGACCGGCTCTGTTCAATATCTTCATCAACGACTTAGATATTGGCATAGAAAGGACGGTTATTAAATTTGCAGATGATACCAAACTGGGAAGGATTGCAACTGCTTTGGAGGATAGGGTCATAATTCAAAATGATCTGGACAAATTGGAGAAATGGTCTGAGGTAAACAGGATGAAGTTTAACAAAGACAAATGCAAAGTGCTCCACTTAGGAAGGAACAATCAGTTTCACACATACAGAATGGGAAGAGACTGTCTAGGAAGGAGTACGGCAGAAAGGGATCTAGGCGTTACAGGGGACCACAAGCTAAATATGAGTCAACAGTGTGATGCTGTTGCAAAAAAAGCAAACATGATTCTGGGATGCATTAACAGGTGTGTTGTGAGCAAGACATAAGAAGTCATTCTTGCGCTCTACTCTGCGCTGGTTAGGCCTCAACTGGAGTATTGTGTCCAGTTCTGGGCACCACATTTCAAGGAAGATGTGGAGAAATTGGAGAGGGTCCAGCATGGTCTAGACAGTATTTGGTCCTGCCATGAGGGCAGGGGACTGGACTCAATGACCTCTCGAGGTCCCTTCCTGTCCTAGAATCTATGAATCTATGAAGGAGGCAACAACCTGTCATGTGTGATCTAAGGAGCAGGAAAAGAATCTGGGAATTACCTTTTGTAAAATCTCATCTTCTTCCAAAAAGCTGTGGAAATAGCTGATTCAAGAAGTTGTTGACAGATGGATAGTACAGCTCCTGGGTTTACTAGCCGTTGTCAACCAAGCAAGTTGGCAGACTGAAGGCAGGGCAAGAATGCTGAACCAGAACGGTCTTTGCTCTTGTCACACATGACATCACAATAAACTTATGCATACACACACACACACAGACATACAGACAGAGGCTGGTACCATTAGCAACAGGAATTTTGATTTCTGGGAGGGGCTGCACAAAGGACTGATACTTTGCATGTACAGAATATATCACATTGTACCTGGGGAGTCACAAAGTAGTTTACAAACTTGAATTCCAGGAGCCTGACAGCTGCCCTGAGCAGGACCAGGTGAAGGTGGGGCTGTACTGAGGGGTCTGCGAGCTGCAGCGGGACGAGCTGGACTGGGTTTCGCTTTGGTGGAGCAGGTGAGAGGGTCTGGGGGCCAGTGCATTGGGGGAGGGGCTGTCACCCCAGTGGCCGAAGCCCGGAGCACTGACCCCCTCACCCCTCTTGTGGCTGAAGTCCAGAGCCCCCACCTCCCTCCCTGCCCTCCTGTGGATGAATCGCAGAGCCCAGAGCCCCCACTCCCTTCCACCTCCCCAGCGGCTGAAGCTTGGAGCCCTGATCTCCCCCCCATGGCAGCCGAAGACCAGGTCTCTTCCCTTCATCTCTCTTGGTGGCTTGAGCCTGGACACAAGCCCGGAGTCCTCCCTCCCCCCCTCCGCCCTGGGTGCTATAGCCCGGATCCTGGAGTCTCTACCCAGTTGTGGGAGACCAGAGCCCCAAACCCAGAGTTCGCCCTCCATCGATCAAGCCTGGAGCCCTGAGCCCATCCCCACCCCCGGGAGTTGTTTCGGAAGATGGTACACGCCTATGTAGGGCCCTATGAAATCTCTTTTATTATTGGGGATTTTCCAATTTCGTATTTTCTGAGTTTTGTCCTTTCCAGTTCTTAAAAATTAATTCCGTCTTTATGGTTTTTGTGTTAATCACAATTGTTTGATACACTGACCACAGTTAAGTAGCTTTACTATAAATGCACACAAATGTTCAGAAATGGCTTGCAAGGGGAGAAACTGATTTTACTAAAAGAATCCTACAATTTAAACAAAACTTCCTGCAGATGCCCAGAGTACGGTAAAAGTGACATTTTTAACTCACCTTTTAAAGCAGCCGTAAGTAACACGACCAACTGACATTGCTGAACAGTGACACTACAGTCCACAGCAGTGTGTGTGTGCATGGGGGAGGGAGGTTGTGGGGGGAGTGGAGTGTGTGTGTGTGTGTGTAGAGTATGTATGGGTGTGATGGGGAGTGGGGGAGGAGTGTGAGTGTTTGTGTGGAAGTTTATGGGGCACAGTGGAGGTGAGGGTGGGGGTGTGTGTGGGTGGAAGTTTGTGGGGGCAGTGAATGTGTGGGTGGGGGTGGGCATGGAAATTTGTGGGGAGCAGTGGAGGTGAGTGTGTGGGTGGGGGTGGGTGGAAGTTTGTGGGCGCAGTGGAGGTGAATGTGTGGGTGGGGTGGGGGTGGGTGGAAGTTTGTGGGGGCAGTGGAGGTGAGTGTGTGTGTGCGGGGGTTGTGGGTGGAAGTTTGTGGGCGCAGTGGAGGTGAATGTGTGTGTGGGGGGGGTGTGGGTGGAAGTTTGTGGGCACAGTGGAGGTGAATGTGTGGGTGGGGTGGGTGTGGGTGGAAGTTTGTGGGCGCAGTGGAAGTGTGTGTGTGAGTTGGGGGGGTGTGTGGGTGGAAGTTTGTGGGCACAGTGGAGGTGAGTGTGTGTGTGGGGGGGTGGAAGTTTGTGGGCGCAGTGGAGGTGAGTGTGTGGGGGGGTGTGGGTGGAAGTTTGTGGGCGCAGTGGAGGTGAGTGTGTAGGGGGGTGTGGGTGGAAGTTTGTGGGGGGGTGTGGGTGAAGGTTGTGGGGGCAGTGGAGGTGAGTGTGTGGGGGGGTGTGGGTGGAAGTTTGTGGGCGCAGTGGAGGTGAGTGTGTGTGTGGGGGGGTGGAAGTTTGTGGGCGCAGTGGAGGTGAGTGTGTGGGGGGGTGTGGGTGGAAGTTTGTGGGCGCAGTGGAGGTGAGTGTGTGGGGGGGTGGGTGGAAGTTTGTGGGCGCAGTGGAGATGAGGGTCGGGGTGGGTGGAACAGGAGACACTCGCTGGGAGGGAGAAGAAATCCCACAATGCACCGGGGCTGGCAGAAGCAGCGCGCAACAGCCCCTCCTCGCCCCACGCCACCCTCTGGCGCCTCTGACCTTCTCCTAATGGCGTCCTGAGCTCCGCAGTCACTTCCGCTTCCGGCCTCGGCCTGGGTAGAGGGGTTTCAGGGGCAGCGGCGCTAGGGAGGCGAAAGAAGGTGGCAGTGGGCGGGGCATGTGGCGGCTGGGGGGTGGGGCAGAGCGATCAGGGCAGAGGCCAAGCCCCGGGGGAGGCGGGGCTGGGGCGGGGCCGGGGCAGAGCGGGTCGGGTCGGGGGGCGGGGCAGGGTCGGGGGCCGAGCGGGGCGGGGCTGGGGGCGGGGTCGGAGCAGGGACTGGACTGGAGGCGGGGGAGGGGCAGAGCTAGGCGGGACAGGGGCGGGGCTGGGGCACAGCGGGGCGGGGCTGCGGGCGGGGCCGGGGCACAGCGGGGCAGGGCTGGGGCTGGAGCATGGACGCGGCACAGCGGGGCGGGGCTGGAGTAGGGGCGGGACAGGGGCCGGGGCCGGGCCAGAGCTTGGGGCGGGGCTGGGTGCGGGGCCGCTGCAGAGCGGGGCGGGGCTGGGGGCGGGGCCGGAGTAGAGCGGGGCGGGGCTGGGGGCGGGGGCGGGGCACAGCGGGGCGGAGCTGGGGGCGGGGCCGCTGCAGAGCGGGGCGGGGCTGGGGGCGGGGCCGGGGCACAGCGGGACGGGGCTGGGGGCGGGGCCGGGGCACGACGGGGCTGGGGCCGGGGCCGGGGCAGAGCGGGGCGGGACAGGGGCCGGGGCACAGCGGGGCGGGGCTGGGGGCGGGGCCGGGGCACAGCGGGGCGGGGCTGGGGGCGGGGCCGGGGCAGAGCGGGGTGCCCGTCCCCCGCGGAGGTTGGTTCGGGCCCGCGCACCCCGGGGCGCACCGCACCGAACCGAACCGCCCGGCTCGGGAGCCCCGGGGCGCTCAGCCGCGGTGCCCGGTGAGGTCTAAGTGGCACTTTCAGCCCTAGGACATCCCCGCCCGGCCCCGGGGCGTCGCTGTGCTCGGTCCCGGTCCCGCCGCTGCACCCGGGGCCGGTGCGCTCACGGGGGGCGGAGCATCCGCTTCTCCCCGAGACGCTCCCCACGGCCACGGGAGACAGAGCTCCCTGGGCTGCTTCTCTCCCCTCAGCTCAGCCCTGCTCAGGCAGCTCCAGCTCACACGGAGGACGGGACCCCCGGCCTCCTGACTGCCCCAAGACACACAGTCACACTCACCTCCACTGCCCCCACAAACTTCCACCCCCCCCCACACTCACCTCCACTGCCCCCACAAACTTCCACCCCCCAACCCTCACATCCACTGCCCCCACAAACTTTCACCCACCCCCACCCACTCACCTCCACTGCTCCCACAAACTTCCACCCACACACACCCCCAACTCACACACTCACCTCCACTGCCCCCACAAACTTCCACCCACGGCCACCCCACCCACACACTCACCTCCACTGCCCCCCACAAACTTCCACCCACCCCCACCCACACTCACCTCCACTGCCCCCACAAACTTCCACCCCCCCACACACACACTCACCTCCACTGCCCGCACAAACTTCCACCCACCCCCACCCACACACTCACCTCCACTGCCCCCACAAACTTCCACCCACCCCCACCCCACCCACACACTCACCTCCACTGCCCCCACAAACTTCCACCCACACACCCCCCAACTCACACTCACCTCCACTGCCCCCACAAACTTCCACCTACCCCCACCCACACACTCACCTCCACTGCCCCCACAAACTTCCACCCACACAAACCCCCCCACACACACTCACCTCCACTGCCCCCACAAACTTCCACCCCCACCCACACACTCACCTCCATTGTGCCCCATAAACTTCCACCCACACACATACACTCCTCCCCCACTCCCCAACACACCCATACATACTCTCCCCCAACACACACACCCCCACCCACACACACTCCGCTCCCCCCACAACCTCCCTCCCCCATGCACACACACAAAATGTCATTTTTACCGTACACTGGGAATCTGCAGGAAGTTTTGTTTAAATTGTAGGATTCTTTTAGTAAAATCAGTTTCTCCCCTTGCAAGCCATTTCTGAACATTTGTGTGCATTTATAGTAAAGCTACTTGACTGTGGTCAGTGTATCAAACAATTGTGATTAACACAAAAACCATAAAGACGGAATTACTTTTTAAGAAATGGAAAGGACAAAACTCAGAAAATACTAAATTGGAAAATCCCCAATAATAAAAGAGATTTCATAGGGCCCTACATAGGTGTGTACCTTCTTCCTAAACAACTCCCAGGGGTGGGGATGGGCTCAGGGCTCCAGGCTTGATCGATGGAGGGGGAAGCTCTGGGTTTGGGGCTCTGGTCTCCCACAACTGGGTAGAGACTCCAGGATCCGGGCTATAGCACCCAGGGCGGAGGCGGGGAGGGAGGACTCCGGGCTTGTGTCCAGGCTCAAGCCACCAAGAGAGATGAAGGGAAGAGACCTGGTCTTCGGCTGCCATGGGGGGGGATCAGGGCTCCAAGCTTCAGCCGCTGGGGAGGTGGAGGGGAGTGGGGGGGTCTGGGCTCTGCGACTCATCCACAGGAGGGCAGGGAGGGATGTTGGGGCTCTGGACTTCAGCCACAAGAGGGGTGAGGGGGTCAGTGCTCCGGGCTTCAGCCACTGGGGTGATAGCCCCTCCTCCAATGCACTGGCCCCCAGACCCTCTCACCTGCTCCACCAGAGTGAAACCCAGTCCAGCAAGTCCCGCTGCAGCTCGCAGACCCCTCAGTACAGCCCCACCTTCACCTGGTCCTGCTCAAGGCAGCTGTCAGGCTCCTGGAATTCAAGTTTGTAAACTACTTTGTGACTCCCCAGGTACAATGTGATATATTCTGTACATGCAAAGTATCAGTCCTTTGTGCAGCCCCTCCGAGAAATCAAAATTCCTAGAGATTTTGGCCGCGTCTCCCAGTGTTGCTAATGGTACCAGCCTCTGTCTGAATGTCTATGTGTGTGTGTGTGTGTGTATGCATAAGTTTATTGTGATGTCATGTGTGACAAGAGCAAAGACCGTTCTGGTTCAGCATTCTTGCCCTGCCTTCAGTCTGCCAACTTGCTTGGTTGACAATGGCTGGTGAACCTAGGAGCTGATAGACGTGTACTATCCATCTGTCAACAACTTCTTGAATCAGCTATTTCCACAGGTTTTCGAAAGAAGATGAGATTTTACAAAAGGTAATTCCCAGATTCTTTTCCTGCTCCTTAGATCACACATGACAGGTTGTTGCCTCCTTCATAGATTCATAGATTCTAGGACTGGAAGGGACCTCGAGAGGTCATTGAGTCCAGTCCCCTGCCCTCATGGCAGGACCAAATACTGTCTAGACCATCCCGGATAGATATTTATCTAGCCTACTCTTAAATATCTCCAGAGATGGAGATTCCACAACCTCCCTAGGCAGTTTATTCCAGTGTTTACTGAACAAGTTTTCTCCCTCCTCCTTATGACACCCTTTTAGATACCTGAAAACTGCTATCATGTCCCCTCTCAGTCTTCTCTTTTCCAAACTAAACAAACCCAATTCTTTCAGCCTTCCTTCATAGGTCATGTTCTCAAGACCTTTAATCATTCTTGTTGCTCTTCTCTGGACCCTCTCCAATTTCTCCACATCTTCCTTGAAATGTGGTGGCCAGAACTGGACACAATACTCCAGTTGAGGCCTAACCAGCGCAGAGTAGAGCGCAAGAATGACTTCTTATGTCTTGCTCACAACACACCTGTTAATGCATCCCAGAATCATGTTTGCTTTTTTTGCAACAGCAACACACTGTTGACTCATATTTAGCTTGTGGTCCACTATAACGCCTAGATCCCTTTCTGCCGTACTCCTTCCTAGACAGTCTCTTCCCATTCTGTATGTGTGAAACTGATTGTTCCTTCCTAAGTGGAGCACTTTGCATTTGTCTTTGTTAAACTTCATCCTGTTTACCTCAGACCATTTCTCCAATTTGTCCAGTTCATTTTGACCAGCCTCCCCGGCCCACTCACTGCTGTGCGGGGCTGTAAGTGTGTCCATTGCTGGACAGCAGGAATTCCTGCCCATTTCCCTTCCGGCTGGAGCAGGATTGGAGTGTGTTTGTGTTAATGACATTGCTGTAGATTGTTGTTCGTTCCCCATCTTGACAATTCAGACAGTCCCTTTCCCATTCAGCCCCAAACATTTATCATCCAGGAGTAAGATCCCCAAATAATGAGACTGTCTTAACCAAACAAAGAGTAAATTAGGAGCAGGGGGCGTGTGCGCGCATAGGGGGTGGGGGGATATTTTCAAATTCTGAGCCCTTAGCGGGAAGTCTGATACCCCCCCATGATTGTTTGACCTAGGGATGTAAATAGTGGTTAAAACGATTAACCGGTTAGAATTATATCATTTAACTCGTTAACCGTTTTACCTCAGGTCTCTCCAGCGGGCTGGCACAGGGCAGCCGGGGCTGGGGTCCCACCGACCAGGTACAGCAGGGTCTGCTCCAGGCTGCCTTGGCTGCCGCAGACAGGGCTGGAGCCACTCCAGCGTGGCTCTGTCCGGGATCCTGCCTGCCCACCGGCGTGGGGCTGCCCCCCCCCCCAGCCCACTGCGGCCGGGACTCCTCTGGTCCAGGGGGGCTGGCCGGCCGGCGGGGTTAACTGGCAAGGTCCGGTTAACCGGTAAGCAAACCAGTAAACCCAGTACTTCCTGGTTCACCTTTGATATCCCTGGTTTGACCATGTCTAGGAAAAAAGCTTCCCAGTGGCTGCTGGGCGGGACAGCCCCTCCCAATCTCCTACCCCATGGGCTGGGGGAGCTGCCATTGTATCTCTGCCCATCCCCCTCCCTCCTCCTGCTCTCTGGCTCTGCCCTCCCCAGCCAGTCTCTGCTTGTTCCATAGTCTCCCTCCAGCCCCCCCACAGCCCCTCCCCCACATCCCCCCTTTTCTTCCCTTTATCGGACACTCAGAGTTTCCCTCTAGTCCAGCTCTGCTCCCCTGAGCCCCAGAATTCTCCCCCTGCCCCGATACCTGTGTGTTCCCCCAGCCTCCCTCCAGCGCCCCACATCCCCCGGCCCCCTCCCGCCCCCTGCATCCCTGTTCCCCAATTCCTGCCCTCTCCCAGATCCCTGGTCACCCCCCTCCTACATCCCTGTTCCCCAATTCCTACCCCCTCCCACATCCCCAGTCACCCCCTCCCACCCCCTCCCACATCCCTGCTCACCCCCCTCCCACATCCCTGTTCCCCAATTCCTGCCCCCTCCCAGATCCCTGGTCACCCCCCCTCCTACATCCCTGTTCCCCAATTCCTACCCCCTCCCACATTCCCGGTCACCCCCCTCCCACATCCCTGTTCCCCAATTCCTGCCCCCTCCCAGATCCCCGGTCACCCCCCTCCCGCCCCCTACCACATTCCCCTTCCCCCTCCTGCCCCCTCCCACATCCCTGCTCACCCCCCTCCCACATCCCTGTTCCCCAATTCCTGCCCCCTCCCAGATCGCTGGTCACCCCTCTCCTACATCCCTGTTCCCCAATTCCTACCCCCTCCCACATCCCCGGTCACCCCCCTCCCACATCCCTGCTCACCCCCCCTCCCACATCCCTGTTCCCCAATTCCTACCCCCTCCCACATCCCCAGTCACCCCCCTCCCTCCCCCTCCCACATCCCTGTTCCCCAATTTCTGCCCCCTCCCAGATCCCCGGTCATCCCCCTCCCGCCCCCTGCATCCCTGTTCCCCAATTCCTGCCCCCTCCCACAACCCCGGTCACCCCCCTCCCGCCCCCTATCACATTCCCCTTCCCCCTCCTGCTCCCTCCCACATCCCTGCTCACCCCCCTCCCACATCCCTGTTCCCCAATTCCTGCCCCCTCCCACATCCCCCGTCACTCCTCTCCAGTCCTCTCCCACATCACCCTTCCCCCTCCCCCTTCCTGCCCCCTCCCACATCCCTGGTCACCCCCCTGCTGCATCCCTGTTCCCCAATTCCTGCCCCCTCCCACAACCCTTCCCCCCTCCCCCCGGCTCCCCACATGTCGCTGCCCCGCCCCCACCCCCTGCAAACCCTGGGCGCTGCAGCCGCTTCCCTCTGCCCGAGGCCGGGACTCGCAGCTCGCCCCGCTGGGAGCAGCCTGGGCCCCCCGCCCCGCACAGGCTGCACCGGGAGCAGCTCCCTGCGGGGGGCAGGTCTCCCCTTCTCCCCACATGGGGCACTGCCGGGGGGGCTCGGGGTCCCAGTCAGGGGGGCCGGGCCGGGGTCTCTGCCCGGGGAGAGTCTCGGTGGGGGGGGAGGCAGTGGGAATGTCCCTCCCCCGCCTGCAGCCAGGGCTCGGGGAGCCCCAGCGGCAGCAGCCGAGGCCCGGGGGGCTGGCAAGGCAGCGCCCGCAATTCACTCGTGCTGCTGGGCTGGGCCCCGGCTCGCTCTGCCCGGCGCCTCCTGGGCCCTGGCGAGCTGGAGTCGCTGGGTCTGGCTGGGGGGTCTGGCTCTTATTCATGTCTTGTGGCGTCACCCCCGGCCCCCAGCAGGGACGTGGGGCCAAGGGGTCCATGCCCAGGGGCCCAGGGATTTCAAAGGCGCCGGGCCGAGGGGATCGATCTGTGTTTTTAAATAAAAATGAAGATACAAAATGTCACTAGATCAGTCGATGCCACAACTTACGCCTAGTGGGTGACAGACCCCCCGTCCCCCGCTGGTGCACACAGCCAGAGATGCCCCAAGGCCGACCAACAACCGTGGTCTGGTGCCACCCCACTACCCCGCCCACAGACCCATGGGGCTTCCCCCCACAAGCCCCCAGGCCCCAGTGTGGCCCACCACTCCACAATCCCCCACCGACTGTCCTCCTCGCCCCAAGCCAGGGTGCAGCCACCCCACCCAGCTGTGCCACCCGACAGCCCCTCCCCCCACAGCCCCCCACAGCCATGCTGTGTCCCCCTGGGGGCAGCCATGCTGCTGCCCCTCACTACCTCCCAGCCCAACAGCCACAGCCATGCCATTGACCCAAGCCCCCGATCCAAGTCCCCTATAGCCTCTCCCTCCCCCAGGCCCCTCCCAGACCCAGGCCCCATCCGTACAACCCAATCGCCCCCTGCCAACAACCCCCCTCTCCTCTCCCACAGCACCGATCCATCCCCTACCCTCCCACACCACACAGACCCCTCCACCTCCCAGCTGTGCCACCCCCCCACCCCGAGCCAGACCACCAACCCCGTCAGACACCCTCCCCTGCTGGTGCACCAAGGTCTCCCCAAGACCGACAACAGCTATGAATTAAAACCCCACAGTGTTTGTTGGGGCTACTGGAGCCGTGGGACCTACCTGGAGATGCTGAAATCTCACTCTTGTCTCTCTCCTCCTGCCCCCATCTCCAAGCCAGGCACTGGGCAGTTCAGTGGTGAAGTGATGAACTGATGATCATCAGTTTGTTTTATGATGGGGGGAGGGGGGAGGTTTAAACTATTTCCCTGGATCAAGTCTCCCTTGGTGTAGTAAGTGAAGGCCCTGATAAAGGCTCAGGATGAGGCCTGAGGCCTGAACTAAAGTAATGGTCAAGACTTTGCTAACATAAAGCAAAGTTAAGCTGTGAGCAAGAGGCAGGCCCTGCTCACAGAAGCTGGCAAGGAAAGGGCTGATGTTGCATAAATATATATCCACTTAGCATAGTTACAGTATAAACATGGTACCAAGACACACTATACCGAAACATTCCACAGATAACATGGAACAGGCCGACCCATCCCAATGACAGGGGCAAAAGGGTAAAATGATGGATAGAGTTGTTTTGATCCAACCAACAGGTACAAGGTGCGAGGCGGCACTTTACTACGTAGGGAGGTTGTACCTTGCTACGTGGAGGGGTTGCACCTCAATACGTCAGGAGTGATATGTAACTTGTTTGTACCCGTGTATAAGAATGTATCCCTGGGGTGGTGTCTTTGTCCGGCCACGGGGGCAGTGGAAAGTCCCGCCACTGAGCCGGGTCCTTGCCAAGAGGCACTTTCTCGTAGTATGCCAGGTAGACTAAGTAATCTACGGGGAACTGCCATTGTGTCCGAGATCGCAATAAACCTAGTCGAAGTGACTTTGCATCTTACTAGACTCTGTGGTTATTGGGGGTTCTCTTCGGGTTTGCTGGGTCAGCTATCTGCGCAGAGCTGGGGCAGCACAAAGAGGGAATACACGCACGCAGCTGAGTGATATCAACACAGGAGAAAGCAGAGCACCACACCGGTAGCATCTGAAAACACTTGGCAGCTCAGTCACCATTTCAGCTAGAGCAGAGCTGGGCACTGGGCCACCCGGGGCCTTTAACACCACAGCCCTGGGGAGGGGGTGCTGAGCTGGACCATCCAGTGAGGAACACAAGTCCTTCTACCCTCCACCACACTGTAGTTTGGAACTGCTGCTGACGGCTCCCCCCATCCATGGTAACTTTTATCCCCTCTGCCTCCCTCTATCTGGGGGTTTTCCCTTCTGCACCTACCTGGCAGGGCAGGCCGCCCCCCACCCCAGTCTGAACCCCTGAGCTTGTCCCAGTTTTGTCCCTCTGCCCATCCCTCCCCTCCGATTTCCCCCCTTCAGGGGGATTTTCCCTGCCTTTGATTGCAGGGAGCAGATTCTGATGGCGCGTGAGGGCAGCAACTTGCAGATGTTACTGAGCATGTGAGAAGAACATTAGAAGATAAGAACGGTCAGACTGGGTCAGACCAAAGGTCCATCTAGCCCAGTGTCCTGTCTGCTGACAGCGGCCAGTGCCAGGTGCCCCAGAGGGAATGAACAGACAGGAATCATCCCAGTGACCCATCCCCTGTCCCCCATTCCCAGCTTCTGACAGACAGAGGTTAGGGACACCATCCCTGCCCATCCCAGCTAACAGCCATTGATGGACCTGGCCTCCATGAACCCATCTAGTTCCCCTTTGACCACAGGACCCTGCTCAGGATCAGTGAAGTTGCAAGTTCAAATAGGAAACAGCTTCTGATACAAGGGCAGCTCCTCTTCCTCCTCCCCTCCCATGGGGATGAGCAGCCCCCACAACTGCCACTCTGTCCCAGCTCCTTCAACCCATTGCCCCCTTCAGCCTCCCCTCAAATGTCCCCTTCCCCCCATCGCCCCCTTCAGCCTCCTCCAACTGCCCCCCATCGCCCCGTTCAGCCTCCCCCAACTATTCCCTTCCCCTCACCGCACCTGGTCACCTTCACTCCCCCGTTGCCCTCTTCAGCCTCCGGCAACTTCCCCCCACTGCCCTGGCTCCACCACTCTCAGGTTCCCTTCCCCCCAACCATCTGCTCCCTTGCCATGGGTAAGAGGGGCAGAAAATGCTTTTGAAAAAACCTTTTGCAAAGTAAAAATAAAACAAACCAAACAACCCCCTCCCTTGCTTTGTGCTGGGTGCTCAGCTGTGTGCTTGTGTGTGTGTGTGGGGGGGGGGCGGGTGTTGTTCTGAGCACACTCAGTTCAGGGAAGGGGTGGAGTTGGCCAAAGGGGCAGGTGGAATCTTTAGCAGAGAATTCCTTTCTCCATTCTGTTAGCTAAGCATTGCTGTTAAATGTCAGCCGACGAATGCAGCATTTGAAGCAATCTGACTCTAAATCCCCTGCCCTCTCGGTTGCTGCAGTTCTCACACCCTCTGCTCTTGTGATGTCACCACATGACATGGTGTCTTATTCCCATAGTGTCTTATATATTAGCCAGGACCATAGTTTATAAGGTAAAAACTGAAGCATAACTCCTTCCCTTCCCCGTTTTGACTTAGGAAAAATAAATCCTGTCCCCTCCCCCAGCCCAGCCCCACCAGAGCTGCTGCGGCCAGGAGACAGGTGCTCTCTCACCTGGCCCTGAGCTGCTGTGGTGAGAGAGGGCTGGGGGGAGTCCTCTCTCCCTCGGGCAACCTGCTCCCCAAACCCATCATTCCGAGCCCCAGCCCAGAGCCTGCATCCCCAGCCGGAGCCCTCACCCCCCTGCACCCCAACCCTCTGCTCCAGCCCTGAGCCCCTCATTCCCAGCCCTACCGCAGAGCCCACACCCCCAGCCGGAGCCCCCTCCCCCTGCACCACAACCCTCTGCCCTAGCCCTGAGCCCCTCATTCCTAGCCCCATCCCAAAGCCCGCTCCCCCAACCAGAGCCCTCACCCCCTGCACCCCAACCCTCTGCCCTAGCCCTGAGCCCCTCATTCCCAGCCCCACCCCAGAGCCCACACCCCAACCCTCTGCCCCACTTCAGCCCCCTCCCACACTCTGAACCCTTCAGCCTCACCCCTGCCACACACCGTCCATGTGCAGAATGAATTTTGTGATGTGCAGCAATATACAGGTGATGTGTCACATAACAAAATTGCACATATTGGTGCACATCACAAAATTCATTCCGCACACGGATATACAAAATGTGAGGAAACACTGCTCCTGACTTTCAACCTATCTGAGACATCTTGAATTTCATACAGTGACTGATCAGAATAAAGTGCTCTCAAGTGAGCTACAGACCAACAGTGGTTCATAGGAATTATTCAGCAAGTATTTTAGAAGACCTAGACCATTAGAGGAAATCATGACCTGCTAAGAGACAATTAATGGAGAGAAGCAGCAAGATTAATCCCATACATTGGATTGGTTGTGACTTATTTGCCTGATTTGAAAAGAGGCCAAAAGGACCTGAGTCTCCTCGCTGGCGATAGCCCCCTGCTTGGCCAATCAGCACTGAGACTCTGAGGGGCGGGAGGCTGAGAGGTCTCACCAGATGTCCCAAAGGACGGCCCAGGTCACCATCAGAGGGGATCACTCTCAGACCCAGCCTCACCTCTTTGTGAGGACCTCCCGCAATGAGAGCACCCCCCACCCCATCCACACTCCACACACACACCCCTTCTTGGTAGAGGGAGGGAAGCCGGGGAAAGGGGAAAAAGAAGCAAGAGAAGAGGAGAAAGGAGGGAGGAAAGAGGAAAAGGGAAACCAAAAAGGATAAACCCCAATGTCCCCAGGGATTCTAAGCGTCAAAGTCCTAGGCAGGAAATCAAATTCGGCCACCTTAAGCCAGTGTTTTCTGGGTTTAGAATGCTGCCTGCACCAGGGGGATCAGACTGAACAGGTTCCAAACCTCTCTGGGCCTCTTACCTTGGAAAAGGGAAGTTTGTTTTCGGCACAATCAGTGGTAGGAAAGGAGAAAACTCCACAGAGGTTCCTCCCCATGCTCACATCCGTGAATCCTAATTCTCTCTCAGTCCTCAAGGAGAGACCTCGCGAAGGAGATTTGCGGCAGCAAAGCCGGGGGGGTCTCAGAGACTGGCCTGGCCCTGCACCTCTGTCCTGCACGGCTGATGTCAGGGTCTCTCTGTGAGGTCACCCCCTCCCCCCCACCTTTGCCCAATAGGCCGAGTTCCTGCAACAGGCCTTTGTGATGTCACTGCCACCCCCACCCCTCCCCTCCAAGCTGATGTCCTGCCCCTGGCCAGCCTCGTTGGGTGTTTGTTTCCCCTGGATCTAGGGTTGCCAACTTGCTGGCCCAACAAAACTGACCACCCTTGTCCCGCCCCGTCAAGAATGGAATGCAAGGCTGAGTTCACTCACCAACCCCCTGAAACATGTCAGTGCCCCAGAGAAAACCGGACCCCTGCTATTGGAACGAAATGCTGGAGATCTGAATGGGAAAGGGACTGTCTGAATTGTCAAGATGGGGAACAAACAACAATCTACAGCAATGTCATTAACACAAACACACTCCAATCCTGCTCCAGCTGGAAGGGAAATGGGCAGGAATTCCTGCTGTCCAGCAATGGACACACTTACAGCCCCGCACAGCAGTGAGTGGGCCGGGGAGGCTGGTCAAAATGAACTGGACAAATTGGAGAAATGGTCTGAGGTAAACAGGATGAAGTTTAACAAAGACAAATGCAAAGTGCTCCACTTAGGAAGGAACAATCAGTTTCACACATACAGAATGGGAAGAGACTGTCTAGGAAGGAGTACGGCAGAAAGGGATCTAGGCGTTATAGTGGACCACAAGCTAAATATGAGTCAACAGTGTGATGCTGTTGCAAAAAAAGCAAACATGATTCTGGGATGCATTAACAGGTGTGTTGTGAGCAAGACATAAGAAGTCATTCTTGCGCTCTACTCTGCGCTGGTTAGGCCTCAACTGGAGTATTGTGTCCAGTTCTGGCCACCACATTTCAAGGAAGATGTGGAGAAATTGGAGAGGGTCCAGAGAAGAGCAACAAGAATGATTAAAGGTCTTGAGAACATGACCTATGAAGGAAGGCTGAAAGAATTGGGTTTGTTTAGTTTGGAAAAGAGAAGACTGAGAGGGGACATGATAGCAGTTTTCAGGTATCTAAAAGGGTGTCATAAGGAGGAGGGAGAAAACTTGTTCAGTAAACACTGGAATAAACTGCCTAGGGAGGTTGTGGAATCTCCATCTCTGGAGATATTTAAGAGTAGGCTAGATAAATATCTATCCGGGATGGTCTAGACAGTATTTGGTCCTGCCATGAGGGCAGGGGACTGGACTCAATGACCTCTCGAGGTCCCTTCCAGTCCTAGAATCTATGAATCTATGAAGGAGGCAACAACCTGTCATGTGTGATCTAAGGAGCAGGAAAAGAATCTGGGAATTACCTTTTGTAAAATCTCATCTTCTTTCGAAAACCTGTGGAAATAGCTGATTCAAGAAGTTGTTGACAGATGGATAGTACACGTCTATCAGCTCCTGGGTTCACCAGCCATTGTCAACCAAGCAAGTTGGCAGACTGAAGGCAGGGCAAGAATGCTGAACCAGAACGGTCTTTGCTCTTGTCACACATGACATCACAATAAACTTATGCATACACACACACACACACACATAGACATTCAGACAGAGGCTGGTACCATTAGCAACACTGGGAGACTCGGCCAAAATCTCTAGGAATTTTGATTTCTCGGAGGGGCTGCACAAAGGACTGATACTTTGCATGTACAGAATATATCACATTGTACCTGGGGAGTCACAAAGTAGTTTACAAACTTGAATTCCAGGAGCCTGACAGCTGCCCTGAGCAGGACCAGGTGAAGGTGGGGCTGTACTGAGGGGTCTGCGAGCTGCAGCGGGATGTGCTGGACTGGGTTTCACTCTGGTGGAGCAGGTGAGAGGGTCTGGGGGCCAGTGCATTGGAGGAGGGGCTATCACCCCAGTGGCTGAAGCCCGGAGCACTGACCCCCTCACCCCTCTTGTGGCTGAAGTCCAGAGCCCCAACATCCCTCCCTGCCCTCCTGTGGATGAGTCGCAGAGCCCAGACCCCCCCACTCCCCTCCACCTCCCCAGCGGCTGAAGCTTGGAGCCCTGATCCCCCCCCATGGCAGCCGAAGACCAGGTCTCTTCCCCTCATCTCTTTTGGTGGCTTGAGCCTGGACACAAGCCCGGAGTCCTCCCTCCCCGCCTCCACCCTGGGTGCTATAGCCCGGATCCTGGAGTCTCTACCCAGTTGTGGGAGACCAGAGCCCCAAACCCAGAGCTTCCCCCTCCATCGATCAAGCCTGGAGCCCTGAGCCCATCCCCACCCCTGGGAGTTGTTTAGGAAGAAGGTACACACCTATGTAGGGCCCTATGAAATCTCTTTTATTATTGGGGATTTTCCAATTTAGTATTTTCTGAGTTTTGTCCTTTCCATTTCTTAAAAAGTAATTCCGTCTTTATGGTTTTTGTGTTAATCACAATTGTTTGATACACTGACCACAGTTAAGTAGCTTTACTATAAATGCACACAAATGTTCAGAAATGGCTTGCAAGGGGAGAAACTGATTTTACTAAAAGAATCCTACAATTTAAACAAAACTTCCTGCAGATTCCCAGTGTACGGTAAAAGTGACATTTTGTGTGTGTGCATGGAGGAGGGAGGTTGTGGGGGGAGTGGAGTGTGTGTGTTGGGGGAGAGTATGTATGGGTGTGTTGGAGGGTGGGGGAGGAGTGTGTGTGTGTGGGTGGAAGTTTATGGGGCACAATGGAGGTGAGTGTGTGGGTGGGGGGTGGGGGTGGAAGTTTGTGGGGGCAGTGGAGGTGAGTGTGTGGGTGGGGGTAGGTGGAAGTTTGTGGGGGCAGTGGAGGTGAGTGTGTGGGTGGGGTGGGGGTGGGTGGAAGTTTGTGGGGGCAGTGGAGGTGAGTGTGTGGGTGGGGGTGGGTGGAAGTTTGTGCGGGCAGTGGAGGTGAGTGTGTGTGTGTGTGGGGGGTGGGTGGAAGTTTGTGGGGGCAGTGGAGGTGAGTGTGGGTTGGGGTGGGTGTGGGTGGAAGTTTGTGGGGGGCAGTGGAGGTGAGTGTGTGGGTGGGGTGGCCGTGGGTGGAAGTTTGTGGGGGCAGTGGAGGTGAGTGTGTGTGGGGGGGTTTGTGTGGGTGGAAGTTTGTGGGGGCAGTGGAGGTGAGTGTGTGGGTGGGGGTAGGTGGAAGTTTGTGGGGGCAGTGGAGGTGAGTGTGTGGGTGGGGGTGGGTGGAAGTTTGTGCGGGCAGTGGAGGTGAATGTGTGGGTGGGGTGGTGGTGGGTGGAAGTTTGTGGGCGCAGTGGAGGTGAGTGTGACTGTGTGTGTTGGGGCAGTCAGGAGGCTGGGGGAGCTGGAGCTGCCTGAGCAGGGCTGAGCTGAGGGGAGAGGAGCGGCCCAGGGAGTCGCGTGGGGGGCAGAGCAGCAGCAGCTGTGTGGGGGCAGAGTGGGGCTGGGGCTGGAGCCCTCTGGAGCCAGGTGCGGGGAGCAGCTGGGCAGAGTGTGGGGGTTCCTGGGCAGCGGGCCCAGTACAGGGAGACCCCACCAGTCAAGAGGCCTTGCAGGCCGCACTGGGAGGGGTATTGTAACCCCCGCGGGGGGGGAGGGGCCCTGCCACCTAGACACTGAGGGCGTGTGGCCACCGCCAGAGCGAGTGTCCGACCCGCAGCGTCCCTGCAGCACAGCCAGGGCCTGGCCAGGGGCCTGGGACGTGTGAGGAACAGACTGTGAACTGCCAGAGCTGTTTGGGGTCCCCCGTGCCACAGAGCGGGGTGACGGCTTTTCCTTTCACCTTCCCCAGTTTCTCCTTGTTTTTAATGACTTGCTGTTTAATAACTTGTGTTTGCTTTGAACTATATGCGATGATCAATGGGTCAGGGAAGCGTCCGGAGCAGAGAGAGTACCCCGGAGTGGAGACACCCGAGCCCTGTCCTAAGTACAACAACCAGATTGGGGGTCGAGCCCCAGGAATCCTGGGCCCAGCCTTGTCTGGGTTACGAGGACTCTGCCACACGAGAGTAGAAGGGGTGTCCTGGAGTCAGACGGGCCTCTGGGTGAAGTTAGTGGGAGCGAGGACTCAGATCCTTTCGCCAGCCAATTCCACAGGGGTAGTGTATGAGCCAGGAAAGGTCCCCACGATAGCGGGACCATTCCCCCGCTTACACAGGCCTGGACACAGAATGCCTTTAGCTGTGGATTGCACTGCAGATCTGATTGGCTGTAAATCCTGGATACCTCTGGCAACATGAGACCGCATGAACTGGTCCTTTCCTATGGTCTGGCTCTGGTGAGGTAAGACTAAAAGGTCTTTTCACGGTTGGACCAGGACAGACTCTGGGGAGTGCATTATTCTCCTCAGCACTTCCATTCTGTAGTGCCCTGACAGCAAGATCCCAGGTGAATGTGTGGGTTACTCTCCCTGGCAGGGTCAGGTTTTCTGTTCAGTTTTTAATGACTGAAATGCTTTTCTCTTCTTTGTAACCTAGGCACATGGTTGGACTCCAATCGCAGAGCGGAAGCAGAAAATAGTCACCATTCCCCGGAGATGCCCAGCTAAAGAGGGAACTTTTCAGTCAGAGCTTCCTGCTGGTTCACACATGCATGTAGACAGCGTCCATGCGGGTGTCTGTCAGTGAGGTTTCTCTGTCTGTTCTGTCAAATGTTTGCATACTTGTTTTCTGCCTGGTGCCGGCTGAAAGGATTTCGTATCCGAGGAAGGACGTATCCTCCTGCTTAGCAAACAAACAAAGCAGCACATTTCATGTCCAGATTATATTTAGTCGTAAATCGACATTCTGATGGTTCCCCACCAAGGAAAGTTACCCCGTCTTTAGGAAAATGACTGAAGTACGAATGCCAAACACAATTCCAGTAGAGGATTCAAAGCAAGGTTTTCTGCATGGTGATTAAAGGCTTTAATTTAAATCAGTCCACCCTGAGGTGAACAATTAAGAGTTGTTATCTTCACTGAAGGCAGTTGAGGTCTAAGCCCTTGGTTCTGTCTAAATGGAAATTCGTTCCATTTACTAATCCGGTTTCAGGAGCATTGTGTGGGGTGCAAAGAGAGGCCAGTGCCATGAGGACAGATGGCTTTGGATGTAAAGGTCGCCGGCAGCACCTGTAACACCTCCCCCCCAACGTGCCCTCGCTTGTCCTGGCTCTGGAGCTGCGGCTGGAGCGGGGCTCGGGTCAAACCCTTTGGCGCTGAAGCCCAGTGTTGACATCTCGCTCTCGGGGGCCCAGACTGACCCAGCCACAATCCCCGCGCGGGGGGGGGGGAGAGGGGGGGCGAGCTCTGTCTCCCGTGGCCGTGGGGAGCGTCTCGGGGAGAAGCGGATGCTTGCATTGGGATTTTACACAAAGACCTTTCAGAAGAGCCCTAGACGGTGTCTGAGCTGGCTCGGATGAGGCAGCAAGGGGCAACGCAGCCTGAGCCAGTGAAACTGCCAATCCCCCAGGGAGCAGTGGAAGCAGGTCCAAGCCGCAGCAAAGGGCGGTTCCTGCCGGCAGACGGGAAGCAGGCAGATTGCAGCTCTGTGGGACAGAGAGTGTCTGTTTGTTCTGTATGTGGACGGCACCTGGCACAATGGGGCTGGTCCCTGAGTGGGGCCTGTACACAATGCTAATAAAAGAAGGGGATTTGTTGGATTACTCTAAATCCCGAGTGGAAAGGTGGAGGTGACAGGGGCAAGCCCTGGACAGATGGGATCTGCCCAACCAGGGCAGCATGTGCAGGACGGGGAAGGGGAAAAGCCATTGGAAGTGTTTCCACAAAAGCAAAAAAATCAGGGAACCAGCCCAACCATGGTGGAGTGAGGCTGTTCCCTGGGCTAGATCTCCACAGACAGCAGTCATGGGCAGGCTGGGAGGGATGGCCTGGATTCACTTTGGATTGGCTCCAGTGTAAATGAGACAAGAATTGTCCCAGAAGGGCCCAGGTACAAGAGTGACAGACACTGTAGGTGGAGCCTGTGAATAAAAAAATTAGGTGCATTATAAAACAGTAGTAAAATAATCCCCCTGCTCCCCTTCTCCTGATGGGTGACCCCAAGTCTGACCTTGTACCTGTCCATGGGGCATCATCACTGAATGGGGGAGCTGTTAACGAGGCACCACAGGGATTGGCTGTAGCCCCCTCACTATTCAACTTTGTAATTAACCATCTGGAAGTAAATATCAAATCACTGCTGATAAAGTCTGTGGCTAACACAGCTTGGAGGAGTGGTAAATAATGCTAATGATGGGGCAGTTGTACAGAGCAGCCTGGATAGTTTGATAAAATGGGATTAGTAAAACAAATGCAGTTTAATACAGCCAAAAGCCAGGCCCTATAGCTGGGAACGGAGGCTGGTGGCCACACCTAGAGCCTAGGGAACCGTAGCCTGGAAAGCAGGGACTATGAAAAGGATTTAGGGTCACAGAGGACAAACAGCTGAACCTGAGCTTCTGTGAGCTGCTTTCAGGTTAAGCCTGCAGCTTTGGGCAAGTAATTCAGACCCTGGGTCTGTGTTGGAGCAGACGGGCGTGTCTGGCTCAACAAGACAGGGTTCTGGGGTCCTGAGCTGCCAGGGCAGGAAAGCAGGGGCAGAAGTAGTCTTGGCACATCGGTTGGCAGCTCCCAAGGGGCTTTCTGTGATCCAACCCGTCACAAGGGACAAAACACTCCAATCCCTCCTGGTGGGAGGAGCCAGGTTTGCTCTTCAAATTCTGTCCTTGGTAGATGCCCAGGTCTGGGAATGTCCCACAACAGCATTTCTAATGGGAAGCTGGCTGCAGAACAATTAAACTGCTGAGAGCTCCTATGCAGGTGGGGTGGGAATTCAGTCTCTGTGTTCTGTCAGTGCAGCTAGAGCAATAGGAAAACCTCACCAGTCACTGTAGCAACTGTCTACTCCAAAGTACTACAGGAGCATTTTAAGTGTAGACAGCCTGAGAGTGAGACCAGATCTACCTCCAGTTGGCACTAGGGATGCGCCAGCACTGAGACTACAGCAATGACAACAGTTCAATGCTTACGGAGTTGGCATGGAGATTCAAATCTACGTGGGAAGCCCCAAGGGATTTCTAGTCCAGCACCTTAACCCCTCAGCCACAGCTACCTGATGGCCACTGGCTTCCCTACACTATGATTCTCTTAGTGAATTATCACTTCACATTGTTTGCTCAGACCAGCCTCCCCGGCCCACTCACTGCTGTGCGGGGCTGTAAGTGTGTCCATTGCTGGACAGCAGGAATTCCTGCCCATTTCCCTTCCGGCTGGAGCAGGATTGGAGTGTGTTTGTGTTAATGACATTGCTGTAGATTGTTGTTCGTTCCCCATCTTGACAATTCAGACAGTCCCTTTCCCATTCAGATCTCCAGCATTTCGTTCCAATAGCAGGGGTCCGGTTTTCTCTGGGGCACTGACATGTTTCAGGGGGTTGGTGAGTGAACTCAGCCTTGCATTCCATCCTTGACGGGGCGGGACAAGGGTGGTCAGTTTTGTTGGGCCAGCAAGTTGGCAACCCTAGATCCAGGGGAAACAAACACCCAATGAGGCTGGCCAGGGGCAGGACATCAGCTTGGAGGGGAGGGGTGGGGGTGGCAGTGACATCACAAAGGCCTGTTGCAGGAACTCGGCCTATTGGGCAAAGGTGGTGGGGAGGGGGTGACCTCACAGAGAGACCCTGACATCAGCCGTGCAGGACAGAGGTGCAGGGCCAGGCCAGTCTCTGAGACCCCCCCGGCTTTGCTGCCGCAAATCTCCTTCGCGAGGTCTCTCCTCGAGGACTGAGAGAGAATTAGGATTCACGGATGTGAGCATGGGGAGGAACCTCTGTGGAGTTTTCTCCTTTCCTACCACTGATTGTGCCGAAAACAAACTTCCCTTTTCCAAGGTAAGAGGCCCAGAGAGGTTTGGAACCTGTTCAGTCTGATCCCCCTGGTGCAGGCAGCACTCTAAACCCAGAAAACACTGGCTTAAGGTGGCCGAATTTGATTTCCTGCCTAGGACTTTGACGCTTAGAATCCCTGGGGACATTGGGGTTTATCCTTTTTGGTTTCCCTTTTCCTCTTTCCTCCCTCCTTTCTCCTCTTCTCTTGCTTCTTTTTCCCCTTTCCCCGGCTTCCCTCCCTCTACCAAGAAGGGGTGTGTGTGTGGAGTGTGGATGGGGTGGGGGGTGCTCTCATTGCGGGAGGTCCTCACAAAGAGGTGAGGCTGGGTCTGAGAGTGATCCCCTCTGATGGTGACCTGGGCCGTCCTTTGGGACATCTGGTGAGACCTCTCAGCCTCCCGCCCCTCAGAGTCTCAGTGCTGATTGGCCGAGCAGGGGGCTATCGCCAGCGAGGAGACTCAGGTCCTTTTGGCCTCTTTTCAAATCAGGCAAATAAGTCACAACCAATCCAATGTATAGGATTAATCTTGCTGCTTCTCTCCATTAATTGTCTCTTAGCAGGTCATGATTTCCTCTAATGGTCTAGGTCTTCTAAAATACTTGCTGAATAATTCCTATGAACCACTGTTGGTCTGTAGCTCACTTGAGAGCACTTTATTCTGATCAGTCACTGTATGAAATTCAAGATGTCTCAGATAGGTTGAAAGTCAGGAGCAGTGTTTCCTCACATTTTGTATGTCCGTGTGCGGAATGAATTTTGTGATGTGCACCAATATGTGCAATTTTGTTATGTGACACATCACCTGTATATTGCTGCACATCACAAAATTCATTCTGCACATGGACGGTGTGTGGCAGGGGTGAGGCTGAAGGGTTCAGAGTGTGGGAGGGGGCTGAAGTGGGGCAGAGGGTTGGGGTGTGGGCTCTGGGGTGGGGCTGGGAATGAGGGGCTCAGGGCTAGGGCAGAGGGTTGGGGTGCAGGAGGTGAGGGCTCTGGCTGGGGGAGTGGGCTTTGGGATGGGGCTAGGAATGAGGGGCTCAGGGCTAGGGCAGAGGGTTGTGGTGCAGGGGGAGGGAGCTCCGGCTGGGGGTGTGGGCTCTGCGGTAGGGCTGGGAATGAGGGGCTCAGGGCTGGAGCAGAGGGTTGGGGTGCAGGGGGGTGAGGGCTCCGGCTGGGGATGCAGGCTCTGGGCTGGGGCTCGGAATGAGGGGTTTGGGGAGCAGGTTGCCCGAGGGAGAGAGGACTCCCCCCAGCCCTCTCTCACCACAGCAGCTCAGGGCCAGGTGAGAGAGCACCTGTCTCCTGGCCGCAGCAGCTCTGGTGGGGCTGGGCTGGGGCTGGGGGAGGGGACAGGATTTATTTTTCCTAAGTCAAAACGGGGAAGGGAAGGAGTTATGCTTCAGTTTTTACCTTATAAACTATGGTCCTGGCTAATATATAAGACACTATGGGAATAAGACACCATGTCATGTGGTGACATCACAAGAGCAGAGGGTGTGAGAACTGCAGCAACCGAGAGGGCAGGGGATTTAGAGTCAGATTGCTTCAAATGCTGCATTCGTCGGCTGACATTTAACAGCAATGCTTAGCTAACAGAATGGAGAAAGGAATTCTCTGCTAAAGATTCCACCTGCCCCTTTGGCCAACTCCACCCCTTCCCTGAACTGAGTGTGCTCAGAACAACACCCCCCCACACACACAGACACACACAAGCACACAGCTGGGCACCCAGCACAAAGCAAGGGAGGGGGTTGTTTGGTTTGTTTTATTTTTACTTTGCAAAAGGTTTTTTCAAAAGCATTTTCTGCCCCTCTTACCCATGGCAAGGGAGCAGATGGTTGCGGGGAAGGGAACCTGAGAGTGGTGGAGCCAGGGCAGTGGGGGGAAGTTGCCGGAGGCTGAAGAGGGCAACGGGGGCGTGAAGGTGACCAGGTGCGGTGAGGGGAAGGGAACAGTTGGGGGAGGCTGAACGGGGCGATGGGGGGCAGTTGGAGGAGGCTGAAGGGGGCGATGGGGGGAAGGGGACATTTGAGGGGAGGCTGAAGGGGGCAATGGGTTGAAGGAGCTGGGACAGAGTGGCAGTTGTGGGGGCTGCTCATCCCCATGGGAGGGGAGGAGGAAGAGGAGCTGCCCTTGTATCAGAAGCTGTTTCCTATTAGAACTTGCAACTTCACTGATCCTGAGCAGGGTCCTGTGGTCAAAGGGGAACTAGATGGGTTCATGGAAGCCAGGTCCATCAATGGCTGTTAGCTGGGATGGGCAGGGATGGTGTCCCTAACCTCTGTCTGTCAGAAGCTGGGAATGGGGGACAGGGGATGGGTCACTGGATGATTCCTGTCTGTTCATTCCCTCTGGGGCACCTGGCACTGGCCGCTGTCAGCAGACAGGACACTGGGCTAGATGGACCTTTGGTCTGACCCAGTCTGACCGTTCTTATCTTCTAATGTTCTTCTCACATGCTCAGTAACATCTGCAAGTTGCTGCCCTCACGCGCCATCAGAATCTGCTCCCTGCAATCAAAGGCAGGGAAAATCCCCCTGAAGGGGGGAAATCGGAGGGGAGGGATGGGCAGAGGGACAAAACTGGGACAAGCTCAGGGGTTCAGACTGGGGTGGGGGGCGGCCTGCCCTGCCAGGTAGGTGCAGAAGGGAAAACCCCCAGATAGAGGGAGGCAGAGGGGATAAAAGTTACCATGGATGGGGGGAGCCGTCAGCAGCACTTCCAAACTACGGTGTGGTGGAGGGTAGAAGGACTTGTGTTCCTCACTGGATGGTCCATCTCAGCACCCCCTCCCCAGGGCTGTGGTGTTAAAGGCCCCGGGTGGCCCAGTGCCCAGCTCTGCTCTAGCTGAAATGGTGACTGAGCTGCCAAGTGTTTTCAGATGCTACTGGTGTGGTGCTCTGCTTTCTCCTGTGTTGATATCACTCAGCTGCGTGCGTGTATTCCCTCTTTGTGCTGCCCCAGCTCTGCACAGATAGCTGACCCAGCAAACCCGAAGAGAACCCCCAATAACCACAGAGTCTAGTAAGATGCAAAGTCACTTCCACTAGGTTTATTGCGATCTCGGACACAATGGCAGTTCCCCGTAGATTACTTAGTCTACCTGGCATACTACGAGAAAGTGCCTCTTGGCAAGGACCCGGCTCAGTGGCGGGACTTTCCACTGCCCCCGTGGCCGGACAAAGACACCACCCCAGGGATACATTCTTATACACGGGTACAAACAAGTTTGTCAAGGCTGTATCCCCACTTTGAACTTTAGGGTACAAATGTAGGGGCCTGCATGAAAACTTCTAAGCTTATCTACCAGCTTAGCTCTGGTCCGCTACCACCATCTCAAGAATTCCCTCCCTGGGAAGCCTTGAGAAACCTTTCACCAATTCCCTGGTGAATACAGATCCAAACTCCTTGGATCTTAAACAAGGAGAAATTGACCCTTCCCCCCTCCTTCCTTTCACCAACTCCTGGTGAATACAGCTCCAAACCCCCTTTGGATCTTAAAACAAGGAGAAATCAATCAGGTTCTTAAAAAGAAGGCTTTTAATTAAAGAAAAAGGTAAAAATCATCTCTGTAAAATCAGTATGGAAAATAACTTTACAGGGTAATCAAACTTAAAGAGCTCAGAGGAATCCCCTCTGTCTTAGGTTCAAAGTATAGCAAACAAAGATAAGCACTCTAGTAAAAGGTACATTTACAAGTTGAGAAAAACAAAGTAAATCTAAGATGCCTTGCCTGGCTTTTACTTACAATTTTGAAATAAGAGAGACTTGTTTAGAAAGATGGGGAGAACCTGGATTGATGTCTGGTCCCTCTCAGTCCCAAGAGCGAACAACCCCTTAAACAAAGGACACACACAAAAGCCTTCCCCCCCCCAAGATTTGAAAGTATCTTGTCCCCTTATTGGTCCTTGGGGTCAGGTGTCAGCCAGGTTACCCGAGCTTCTTAACCCTTTACAGGTAAAAGGATTTGGAGTCTCTGGCTAGGAGGGATTCCATAGCACTGTACACAGGAGAGCTGTCACCCTTCCCTTTATAGTTATGACACGCCCCCCAAATCACAGATAGTGTTGGACGTCCGGTTCCACACTGGCTGTGATTTCTTCCTGGAGCTCTAGGAGAAAACAGAGTTAATAAAACACATGTACCTTTAGACATACTACTGATTATATAAAAACTAACAATATGTTTTATTTTAAGAACAATTGTTAACCAGTTAACTCTGGGAAACTTTCCCGGGAGAGTGCATCAGCCACTTTGTTAGAAGCTCCCGAAATGTGTTGTATTTCAAAATCAAAATTTTGGAGAGCTAAACTCCACCGAAGAAGTTTTTTGTTATTTCCCTTGGCGGTATGAAGCCACTGTAGCGCAGCATGGTCTGTTTGTAGTTGGAACCGCCGTCCCCAAACATATGGGCGTAGCTTTTCCAGCGCGTACACAATGGCGTAGCATTCCTTTTCGCTGATTGACCAGTGGCTTTCCCTCTCAGACAGTTTCTTGCTGAGAAACACGACAGGATGGAATTCTTGATCCGGTCCTTCCTGCATTAAAACTGCTCCCACGCCTCGCTCGGACGCATCTGTGGTTACTAGGAACGGTTTGTCAAAGTCTGGGGCCCTTAGCACAGGGTCAGACATGAGTGTTGCCTTAAGCTGGTTAAAGGCCTTTTGACACTTATCAGTCCACTGAACTGCATTTGGCTGTTTCTTTCTGGTTAGGTCTGTCAGCGGGGCGGCGATTTGGCTGTAGTGTGGTACAAATCGCCTATAATATCCGGCCAAGCCTAAGAAGGATTGGACCTGTTTCTTTGACTTTGGAACCGGCCACTTTTGGATAGCATCCACTTTGGCCTGTAGGGGATTTATAGTTCCTTGACCCACCTGGTGTCCCAGGTACGCCACTCTGTTTTGGCCTATTTGACACTTTTTAGCCTTAACAGTTAGTCCTGCCTGCCGGATGCGCTCGAAGACTTTTTTCAGGTGCTCCAGGTGTTCTGTCCATGAATCAGAAAAAATGGCCACATCATCGAGATAGGCAACGGCAGATTCTCCCAATCCCGCTAAGAGACCATCTACAAGTCTTTGGAAGGTGGCGGGTGCATTTCGCAACCCGAAAGGGAGTACATTGAATTCATACACCCCTGCCTGGGTGACGAAGGCGGACCTTTCCTTAGCGGGTTCATCTAGTGGTACTTGCCAGTACCCCTTGGTTAAGTCTAAAGTAGAGATGAATTGGGCATGTCCCAATTTCTCCAATAGCTCATCTGTGCATGGCATTGGATAGTTGTCAGGACGAGTTACAGCATTTAGCTTACGGTAGTCCACGCAAAAGCGTATTTCCCCATCTGGTTTGGGAACTAGAACCACTGGAGATGCCCATGCACTGCTAGAGGGGCGGATTATACCCATCTGTAGCATGTCCTGGATCTCCCTTTGTATAGCCGCTTGGGCATGAGGTGACTCCCGGTAGGGTGGGGTTCTAATTGGGTGAGCATTACCTGTGTCAATGGAGTGGTATGCCCGTTCGGTCCGTCCTGGAGTGGCTGAGAAAATCGGTGCAAAGCTTGTGCACAGCTCCTTTATCTGCTGTCGCTGCAGACGTCCCAGGGTCGTGGAGAGGTTCACCTCTTCCACGCCACCATTCCTTTTTCCTTCATAGTAGACACCTGCAGGCCACTCCGCGTCATCAGTTTCCTGGGCTGTAAACTGGCAAACATTTAATTCTCTAGAATAAAAGGGCTTAAGAGAATTAACATGGTATACCTTAGGCTTTATGTTGGAGGTGGGGGAGGCTATGAGATAGTTAACAGCTCCTAGGCGCTCCTGGACCGTGAATGGTCCTTCCCACGACGCTTCCATTTTATGGGCCTGGAGCGCCTTTAAGACCATGACTTGGTCTCCTACTTTGAAGGACCGTTCTCTGGAATGTTTATCATACCAGGCCTTTTGCTCTTCCTGAGCATCCTTTAGGTTTTCTTTAGCAAGGGCTAAAGAGTGTCGGAGGGTGTTTTGTAGGTTGCTTACAAAGTCTAGAATGTTAGTTCCTGGAGAAGGCGTAAACCCCTCCCATTGCTGCTTCACCAACTGTAATGGCCCCTTAACCTCGCGGCCATACACAAGTTCAAATGGTGAAAACCCTAAACTGGGATGTGGTACAGCCCTGTAGGCAAAAAGCAACTGCTGCAACACTAGGTCCCAATCATTGGAGTGTTCATTTACGAATTTACGTATCATGGCCCCCAAAGTTCCATTAAACCTCTCCACCAGACCATTGGTTTGATGGTGATGAGGGGTGGCAACCAAGTGATTCACCCCATGAGCTTCCCACAGGTTTTTCATGTTCCCTGCCAGGAAATTAGTTCCCGAATCTGTAAGGATGTCGGAGGGCCAACCTACCCTGGCAAAAATGTCTGCTAATGCCTGGCACACACTTTTAGCCTTGGTGTTGCTTAAGGGTACAGCTTCCGGCCATCGGGTAGCAAAATCCATGAAAGTCAGTACGTACTGCTTTCCTCTGGGTGTCTTCTTTGGGAAAGGACCCAGAATATCCACAGCTACTCGCTGAAATGGGACCTCAATTATGGGTAGTGGCTGGAGAGGGGCTTTAACCTGGTCTTGGGGCTTTCCCACTCGTTGGCACACCTCACAAGACCGGACATAATTAGCAACGTCCTTGCCCATTCCCTCCCAGTGGAAGGACTTCCCCAACCGGTCTTTGGTTCTGTTCACCCCAGAATGGCCACTGGGATGATCATGGGCTAAGCTCAAGAGCTTTACCCGATACTTAGTGGGAACTACCAACAGTCTTTGAGGATGCCAGTCTTCCTGGTGCCCACCAGAAAGAGTCTCCTTGTATAAAAGTCCTTTTTCTACAACAAACCGGGATCGGTTAGAAGAGCTGAGAGGCGGTGGGGTGCTCCGTGCCGCCGCCCAAGCTTTTTGAAGGCTGTCATCTGCTTCCTGCTCGGCCTGGAACTGTTCCCTTGATGCTGGAGACATCAGTTCCTCCTTGGACTGTGGACTGGGGCTTGGTCCCTCTGGAAGCGATGCAGGTGCTGGGGCTTTTTCCATTGACTGTGAACCACTGTCCGCTAGTGCACTATGTGGTATTTCAGGCTCTGGCTGAGCCTCTTGGGTAGGGTTATCTGCTGCTTCCGCCAGTTTAGGCTCGCTGGTGCCCTGTGGCATTGGAGTTGTAGACGGGGTTGCAAGCGCTGGACTCAGTGCTGGCAATGGTTCTGGTGCTGGTTGCGTTGCCAGTTCCGGTTCTGGGACTGGCTTTGGCTGGGTCTCTGGGATTGGATCCACTACGGCTGTTGCAGTCGTTGGCAGGGGATCCGGTTCCACCACCTGTGTTTGGGTCTCCGGTAACACAGACGGGGCCCTGGTGGACGGCTCAGGAACAGGGATGGGGGTGAAAGCTTGCTTAGCCTGGCTGCGGGTGACTATTCCCACCCTCTTGGCTAGCTTCACATGGTTGGCCAAGTCTTCCCCCAGCAGCATGGGAATGGGATAATTGTCATAGACTGCAAAAGTCCACATTCCTGACCAGCCCTTGTACTGGACATGCAACTGGGCTGTAGGCAAGGTTACAGACTGTGACACGAAGGGTTGAATTGTCACTGTAGCCTCAGGGTTGATGAGTTTGGGGTCCACTAGGGATTGGTGGATAGTTGACACTTGTGCCCCAGTGTCCCTCCAAGCGATAACCTTCTTTCCGCCCACTCTCAAGGTTTCCCTTCGCTCCGAGGGTATGAGAGAGGCATCTGGGTCTGGGGTTCTTTGGTGTGATTGGGGTGTAATGAACTGTAATCGGTTGGGGTTCTTGGGGCAGTGAGCCTTTATATGCCCCAGTTCATTACATTTAAAACATCGCCCTGCTAAGGTATCACCGGGGCGATGTTGGTTGATGGAGACTGGTGTGGTGGGGTGAGAAGGCGTCTGGGGTTTCCCTTGGGATGTGGGTGGGGCCTTGGGTTGTCCCCGGTGATAAGGTTTTGTTTCGGCTTGCCCCTTCTGATATTCGCTCCAACTGCTACTAGCTTTTTTCTTTTCTGTCACCTCCACCCATTTGGCTCCAATCTCCCCCGCCTCGGTTACAGTTTTGGGCTTCCCATCTAGGATGTACCTTTCTATTTCCTCAGGAACACCCTCTAAAAACTGCTCCATTTGCAATAGGAAGGGCAACTCTTCCGTAGATTTAACATTTGCTCCTGATATCCAGGCATCCCAATTTTTCCCAATGTGGTAGGCATGTCGGGTAAATGACACATCAGGTTTCCACCTTAGGGCTCTGAACCGCCGACGGGCATGCTCAGGTGTTAGCCCCATTCTGATTCTGGCCTTGTTTTTAAAAAGTTCATAACTGTTCATGTGTTCCTTAGGCATTTCAGCCGCCACCTCTGCTAAGGGTCCACTGAGCTGCGGCCTCAGCTCTACCATGTACTGGGTTGGAGGGATGTCGTATCCAAGGCAGGCCCTTTCAAAATTTTCTAAGAAGGCCTCAGTATCATCGCCTGCCTTGTAGGTGGGGAATTTCCTGGGATGGGAAGTGGTACCTGGAGAGGAGTTGTTAGGATGGTCTGATGCACCCTGCCTAGTCCTTGCTGCTTCCAGTTCCATCTCTTTTTCTTTCAGCTCCATCTCTCTTTTATGGGCCTCCTGTTTGGCTTTTTCTTCTCTTTCATGGGCCTCCTGTTTGGCTTTCTCTTCTCTGTCATGTTTGGCTTTTTCCAGCTCCATCTCTCTCTTGCGGGCCTCCTCTTTGGCTTTTTCTTTGGCTTTTTCCAGCTCCATCTCTCTCTTGTGGGCCTCCTCTTCAAGTTTTTTAATTTGAAGCAGTCTTTGATGTTTTCTTTCATTTTCTTCTGCTTCTAGTTTGGCCAGTTCTATTTTGTTAGCTGCTTCTTTGGTAGTCATTTTCCTGTTTTCTTGTGCTGGGTCACACCCTCTGCAGTTGACTGAAACTGGGATGTATTTAGCTCAGGCTCCTGCTGAGTGCTGCTGTGTTAACAGAGACTTTCTAACTAGCTACTTCCGAGGATGTAAAAAGAAAAAAAAACAATTCAGCTTGTAAATTACCTTTACCAGATCAAAGTTTGCTCACTTATTGAACCGTTCTCTTAACAAAGGACCTTGTTAAAAAAACTTAACACCTCTGCCTTCAGGCAAGGAGAGATAAGATATGCATCTACCTTCAGCTCTGCTCTCCAAGCAGCTAGAAGGAAAAAAAAATCTCTTACTGGCTTTTGGGTTTAAAACGATCCCACCGCTGTGCCACCATGTCAAGGCTGTATCCCCACTTTGAACTTTAGGGTACAAATGTAGGGGCCTGCATGAAAACTTCTAAGCTTATCTACCAGCTTAGCTCTGGTCCGCTGCCACCATCTCAAGAATTCCCTCCCTGGGAAGCCTTGAGAAACCTTTCACCAATTCCCTGGTGAATACAGATCCAAACTCCTTGGATCTTAAACAAGGAGAAATTGACCCTTCCCCCCTCCTTCCTTTCACCAACTCCTGGTGAATACAGATCCAAACCCCCTTTGGATCTTAAAACAAGGAGAAATCAATCAGGTTCTTAAAAAGAAGGCTTTTAATTAAAGAAAAAGGTAAAAATCATCTCTGTAAAATCAGTATGGAAAATAACTTTACAGGGTAATCAAACTTAAAGAGCTCAGAGGAATCCCCTCTGTCTTAGGTTCAAAGTATAGCAAACAAAGATAAGCACTCTAGTAAAAGGTACATTTACAAGTTGAGAAAAACAAAGTAAATCTAAGACGCCTTGCCTGGCTTTTACTTACAATTTTGAAATAAGAGAGACTTGTTTAGAAAGATGGGGAGAACCTGGATTGATGTCTGGTCCCTCTCAGTCCCAAGAGCGAACAACCCCTTAAACAAAGGACACACACAAAAGCCTTTCCCCCCCCAAGATTTGAAAGTATCTTGTCCCCTTATTGGTCCTTGGGGTCAGGTGTCAGCCAGGTTACCCGAGCTTCTTAACCCTTTACAGGTAAAAGGATTTGGAGTCTCTGGCTAGGAGGGATTCCATAGCACTGTACACAGGAGAGCTGTCACCCTTCCCTTTATAGTTATGACAAAGTTACATATCACTCCTGACGTATTGAGGTGCAACCCCTCCACGTAGCAAGGTACAACCTCCCTACGTAGTAAAGTGCCGCCTCGCACCTTGTACCTGTTGGTTGGATCAAAACAACTCTATCCATCATTTTACCCTTTTGCCCCTGTCATTGGGATGGGTCGGCCTGTTCCATGTTATCTGTGGAATGTTTCGGTATAGTGTGTCTTGGTACCATGTTTATACTGTAACTATGCTAAGTGGATATATATTTATGCAACATCAGCCCTTTCCTTGCCAGCTTCTGTGAGCAGGGCCTGCCTCTTGCTCACAGCTTAACTTTGCTTTATGTTAGCAAAGTCTTGACCATTACTTTAGTTCAGGCCTCAGGCCTCATCCTGAGCCTTTATCAGGGCCTTCACTTACTACACCAAGGGAGACTTGATCCAGGGAAATAGTTTAAACCTCCCCCCTCCCCCCATCATAAAACAAACTGATGATCATCAGTTCATCACTTCACCACTGAACTGCCCAGTGCCTGGCTTGGAGATGGGGGCAGGAGGAGAGAGACAAGAGTGAGATTTCAGCATCTCCAGGTAGGTCCCACGGCTCCAGTAGCCCCAACAAACACTGTGGGGTTTTAATTCATAGCTGTTGTCGGTCTTGGGGAGACCTTGGTGCACCAGCAGGGGAGGGTGTCTGACGGGGTTGGTGGTCTGGCTCGGGGTGGGGGGGTGGCACAGCTGGGAGGTGGAGGGGTCTGTGTGGTGTGGGAGGGTAGGGGATGGATCGGTGCTGTGGGAGAGGAGAGGGGGGTTGTTGGCAGGGGGTGATTGGGTTGTACGGATGGGGCCTGGGTCTGGGAGGGGCCTGGGGGAGGGAGAGGCTATAGGGGACTTGGATCGGGGGCTTGGGTCAATGGCATGGCTGTGGCTGTTGGGCTGGGAGGTAGTGAGGGGCAGCAGCATGGCTGCCCCCAGGGGGACACAGCATGGCTGTGGGGGGAGGGGCTGTCGGGTGGCACAGCTGGGTGGGGTGGCTGCACCCTGGCTTGGGGCGAGGAGGACAGTCGGTGGGGGATTGTGGAGTGGTGGGCCACACTGGGGCCTGGGGGCTTGTGGGGGGAAGCCCCATGGGTCTGTGGGCGGGGTAGTGGGGTGGCACCAGACCACGGTTGTTGGTCGGCCTTGGGGCATCTCTGGCTGTGTGCACCAGCGGGGGACGGGGGGTCTGTCACCCACTAGGCATAAGTTGTGGCATCGACTGATCTAGTGGCATTTTGTATCTTCATTTTTATTTAAAAACACAGATCGATCCCCTCGGCCCGGCGCCTTTGAAATCCCTGGGCCCCTGGGCATGGACCCCTTGGCCCCACGTCCCTGCTGGGGGCCGGGGGTGACGCCACAAGACATGAATAAGAGCCAGACCCCCCGGCCAGACCCAGCGACTCCAGCTCGCCAGGGCCCAGGAGGCGCCGGGCGGAGCGATCCGGGGCCCAGCCCAGCAGGAGGAGTGAATTGCGGGCGCTGCCTTGCCAGCCCCCCGGGCCTCGGCTGCTGCCGCTGGGGCCCCCCGAGCCCTGGCTGCAGGCGGGGGAGGGACATTCCCACTGCCTCCCCCCCCACCGAGACTCTCCCCGGGCAGAGACCCCGGCCCGGCCCCCCTGACTGGGACCCCGAGCCCCCCCGGCAGTGCCCCACGTGGGGAGAAGGGGAGACCTGCCCCCCGCAGGGAGCTGCTCCCGGTGCAGCCTGTGCGGGGCGGGGGGCCCAGGCTGCTCCCAGCGGGGCGAGCTGCGAGTCCCGGCCTCGGGCAGAGGGAAGCGGCTGCAGCGCCCAGGGTTTGCAGGGGGTGGGGGCGGGGCAGCGACATGTGGGGAGCCGGGGGGAGGGGGAAGGGTTGTGGGAGGGGGCAGAAATTGGGGAACAGGGATGCAGGAGGGGGGTGACCAGGGATGTGGGAGGGGGCAGGAAGGGGGAGGGGGAAGGGTGATGTGGGAGAGGGCGGGAGAGGAGTGACGGGGGATGTGGGAGGGGGCAGGAATTGGGGAACAGGGATGTGGGAGGGGGGTGAGCAGGGATGTGGGAGGGGGCAGGAGGGGGAAGGGGAATGTGGTAGGGGGCGGGAGGGGGGTGACCGGGGATCTGGGAGGGGGCAGGAATTGGGGAACAGGGATGTGGGAGGGGGGTGACCGGGGATGTGGGAGGGGGTAGGAATTGGGGAACAGGGATGTGGGAGGGGGAGGGAGGGGGGTAACCGGGGATGTGGGAGGGGGTAGGAATTGGGGAACAGGGATGTAGGAGAGGGGTGACCAGGGATCTGGGAGGGGGCAGGAATTGGGGAACAGGGATGTGGGAGGGGGGTGAGCAGGGATGTGGGAGGGGGCAGGAGGGGGAAGGGGAATGTGGTAGGGGGCGGGAGGGGGGTGACCGGGGATCTGGGAGGGGGCAGGAATTGGGGAACAGGGATGTGGGAGGGGGGTGACCGGGGATGTGGGAGGGGGTAGGAATTGGGGAACAGGGATGTAGGAGGGGGGTGACCAGGGATCTGGGAGGGGGCAGGAATTGGGGAACAGGGATGTGGGAGGGGGGTGAGCAGGGATGTGGGAGGGGGTAGGAATTGGGGAACAGGGATGTGGGAGGGGGAGGGAGGGGGGTGACCGGGGATGTGGGAGGGGGTAGGAATTGGGGAACAGGGATGTGGTAGGGGGTGAGCAGGGATGTGGGAGGGGGGTGACCGGGGATGTGGGAGGGGGTAGGAATTGGGGAACAGGGATGCAGGGGGCGGGAGGGGGCCGGGGGATGTGGGGCGCTGGAGGGAGGCTGGGGGAACACACAGGTATCGGGGCAGGGGGAGAATTCTGGGGCTCAGGGGAGCAGAGCTGGACTAGAGGGAAGCTCTGAGTGTCCGATAAGGGGAAGAAAAGGGGGGATGTGGGGGAGGGGCTGTGGGGGGGGCTGGAGGGAGACTATGGAACAAGCAGAGACTGGCTGGGGAGGGCAGAGCCAGAGGGCAGGAGGAGGGAGGGGGATGGGCAGAGATACAATGGCAGCTCCCCCAGCCCATGGGGTAGGAGATTGGGAGGGGCTGCCCCGCCCAGCAGCCACTGGGAAGCTTTTTTCCTAGACATGGTCAAACCAGGGATATCAAAGGTGAACCAGGAAGTACTGGGTTTACTGGTTTGCTTACCGGTTAACCGGACCTTGCCAGTTAATCCCGCCGACCGGCCAGCCCCCCTGGGCCAGAGGAGTCCCGGCCGCAGTGGGCTGGGGGGGGTGGGCAGCCCCACGCCGGTGGGCAGGCAGGATCCCGGACAGAGCCACGCTGGAGTGGCTCCAGCCCTGTCTGCGGCAGCCAAGGCAGCCTGGAGCAGACCCTGCCGTACCTGGTCGGTGGGACCCCAGCCCCGGCTGCCCTGTGCCGGCCCGCTGGAGAGACCTGAGGTAAAACGGTTAACGAGTTAAATGATATAATTCTAACCGGTTAATTGTTTTAACCACTATTTACATCCCTAGGTCAAACAATCATGGGGGGGGGGCATCAGACTTCCCGCTAAGGGCTCAGAATTTGAAAATATCCCCCCACCCCCTATGCGCGCACACGCCCCCTGCTCCTAATTTACTCTTTGTTTGGTTAAGACAGTCTCATTATTTGGGGATCTTACTCCTGGATGATAAATGTTTGGGGCTGAATGGGAAAGGGACTGTCTGAATTGTCAAGATGGGGAACGAACAACAATCTACAGCAATGTCATTAACACAAACACACTCCAATCCTGCTCCAGCCGGAAGGGAAATGGGCAGGAATTCCTGCTGTCCAGCAATGAACACACTTACAGCCCCGCACAGCAGTGAGTGGGCCGGGGAGGCTGGTCAAAATGAACTGGACAAATTGGAGAAATGGTCTGAGGTAAACAGGATGAAGTTTAACAAAGACAAATGCAAAGTGCTCCACTTAGGAAGGAACAATCAGTTTCACACATACAGAATGGGAAGAGACTGTCTAGGAAGGAGTACGGCAGAAAGGGATCTAGGCGTTATAGGGGACCACAAACTAAATATGAGTCAACAGTGTGATGCTGTTGCAAAAAAAGCAAACATGATTCTGGGATGCATTAACAGGTGTGTTGTGAGCAAGACATAAGAAGTCATTCTTGCGCTCTACTCTGCGCTGGTTAGGCCTCAACTGGAGTATTGTGTCCAGTTCTGGCCACCACATTTCAAGGAAGATGTGGAGAAATTGGAGAGGGTCCAGAGAAGAGCAACAAGAATGATTAAAGGTCTTGAGAACATGACCTATGAAGGAAGGCTGAAAGAATTGGGTTTGTTTAGTTTGGAAAAGAGAAGACTGAGAGGGGACATGATAGCAGTTTTCAGGTATCTAAAAGGGTGTCATAAGGAGGAGGGAGAAAACTTGTTCAGTAAACACTGGAATAAACTGCCTAGGGAGGTTGTGGAATCTCCATCTCTGGAGATATTTAAGAGTAGGCTAGATAAATATCTATCCGGGATGGTCTAGACAGTATTTGGTCCTGCCATGAGGGCAGGGGACTGGACTCAATGACCTCTCGAGGTCCCTTCCAGTCCTAGAATCTATGAATCTATGAAGGAGGCAACAACCTGTCATGTGTGATCTAAGGAGCAGGAAAAGAATCTGGGAATTACCTTTTGTAAAATCTCATCTTCTTTCGAAAACCTGTGGAAATAGCTGATTCAAGAAGTTGTTGACAGATGGATAGTACACGTCTATCAGCTCCTGGGTTCACCAGCCATTGTCAACCAAGCAAGTTGGCAGACTGAAGGCAGGGCAAGAATGCTGAACCAGAACGGTCTTTGCTCTTGTCACACATGACATCACAATAAACTTATGCATACACACACACACACACACATAAACATTCAGACAGAGGCTGGTACCATTAGCAACACTGGGAGACTCGGCCAAAATCTCTAGGAATTTTGATTTCTCGGAGGGGCTGCACAAAGGACTGATAGGTGGGGCTGTACTGAGGGGTCTGCGAGCTGCAGCGGGATGTGCTGGACTGGGTTTCACTCTGGTGGAGCAGGTGAGAGGGTCTGGGGGCCAGTGCATTGGAGGAGGGGCTATCACCCCAGTGGCTGAAGCCTGGAGCACTGACCCCCTCACCCCTCTTGTGGCTGAAGTCCAGAGCCCCAACATCCCTCCCTGCCCTCCTGTGGATGAGTCGCAGAGCCCAGACCCCCCCACTCCCCTCCACCTCCCCAGCGGCTGAAGCTTGGAGCCCTGATCCCCCCCCATGGCAGCCGAAGACCAGGTCTCTTCCCTTCATCTCTTTTGGTGGCTTGAGCCTGGACACAAGCCCGGAGTCCTCCCTCCCCGCCTCCGCCCTGGGTGCTATAGCCCGGATCCTGGAGTCTCTACCCAGTTGTGGGAGACCAGAGCCCCAAACCCAGAGCTTCCCCCTCCATCGATCAAGCCTGGAGCCCTGAGCCCATCCCCACCCCTGGGAGTTGTTTAGGAAGAAGGTACACACCTATGTAGGGCCCTATGAAATCTCTTTTATTATTGGGGATTTTCCAATTTAGTATTTTCTGAGTTTTGTCCTTTCCATTTCTTAAAAAGTAATTCCGTCTTTATGGTTTTTGTGTTAATCACAATTGTTTGATACACTGACCACAGTTAAGTAGCTTTACTATAAATGCACACAAATGTTCAGAAATGGCTTGCAAGGGGAGAAACTGATTTTACTAAAAGAATCCTACAATTTAAACAAAACTTCCTGCAGATTCCCAGTGTACGGTAAAAGTGACATTTTGTGTGTGTGCATGGGGGAGGGAGGTTGTGGGGGGAGTGGAGTGTGTGTGTTGGGGGAGAGTATGTATGGGTGTGTTGGAGGGTGGGGGAGGAGTGTGTGTGTGTGGGTGGAAGTTTATGGGGCACAATGGAGGTGAGTGTGTGGGTGGGGGGTGGGGGTGGAAGTTTGTGGGGGCAGTGGAGGTGAGTGTGTGGGTGGGGGTAGGTGGAAGTTTATGGGGGCAGTGGAGGTGAGTGTGAGTTGGGGGGGGTGTGGGTGGAAGTTTGTGGGGGCAGTGGAGGTGAGTGTGTGGGTGGGGTGGGGGTGGGTGGAAGTTTGTGGGGGCAGTGGAGGTGAGTGTGTGGGTGGGGGTGGGTGGAAGTTTGTGCGGGCAGTGGAGGTGAGTGTGTGTGTGGGGGGGGGGTGGAAGTTTGTGGGGGCAGTGGAGGTGAGTGTGGGTTGGGGTGGGTGTGGGTGGAAGTTTGTGGGGGGCAGTGGAGGTGAGTGTGTGGGTGGGGTGGCCGTGGGTGGAAGTTTGTGGGGGCAGTGGAGGTGAGTGTGTGTGGGGGGGTTTGTGTGGGTGGAAGTTTGTGGGGGCAGTGGAGGTGAGTGTGTGGGTGGGGGTAGGTGGAAGTTTGTGGGGGCAGTGGAGGTGAGTGTGTGGGTGGGGGTGGGTGGAAGTTTGTGCGGGCAGTGGAGGTGAATGTGTGGGTGGGGTGGTGGTGGGTGGAAGTTTGTGGGCGCAGTGGAGGTGAGTGTGACTGTGTGTGTTGGGGCAGTCAGGAGGCTGGGGGAGCTGGAGCTGCCTGAGCAGGGCTGAGCTGAGGGGAGAGGAGCGGCCCAGGGAGTCGCGTGGGGGGCAGAGCAGCAGCAGCTGTGTGGGGGCAGAGTGGGGCTGGGGCTGGAGCCCTCTGGAGCCAGGTGCGGGGAGCAGCTGGGCAGAGTGTGGGGGTTCCTGGGCAGCGGGCCCAGTACAGGGAGACCCCACCAGTCAAGAGGCCTTGCAGGCCGCACTGGGAGGGGTATTGTAACCCCCGCGGGGGGGGAGGGGCCCTGCCACCTAGACACTGAGGGCGTGTGGCCACCGCCAGAGCGAGTGTCCGACCCGCAGCGTCCCTGCAGCACAGCCAGGGCCTGGCCAGGGGCCTGGGACGTGTGAGGAACAGACTGTGAACTGCCAGAGCTGTTTGGGGTCCCCCGTGCCACAGAGCGGGGTGACGGCTTTTCCTTTCACCTTCCCCAGTTTCTCCTTGTTTTTAATGACTTGCTGTTTAATAACTTGTGTTTGCTTTGAACTATATGCGATGATCAATGGGTCAGGGAAGCGTCCGGAGCAGAGAGAGTACCCCGGAGTGGAGACACCCGAGCCCTGTCCTAAGTACAACAACCAGATTGGGGGTCGAGCCCCAGGAATCCTGGGCCCAGCCTTGTCTGGGTTACGAGGACTCTGCCACACGAGAGTAGAAGGGGTGTCCTGGAGTCAGACGGGCCTCTGGGTGAAGTTAGTGGGAGCGAGGACTCAGATCCTTTCGCCAGCCAATTCCACAGGGGTAGTGTATGAGCCAGGAAAGGTCCCCACGATAGCGGGACCATTCCCCCGCTTACATAGGCCTGGACACAGAATGCCTTTAGCTGTGGATTGCACTGCAGATCTGATTGGCTGTAAATCCTGGATACCTCTGGCAACATGAGACCGCCTGAACTGGTCCTTTCCTATGGTCTGGCTCTGGTGAGGTAAGACTAAAAGGTCTTTTCACGGTTGGACCAGGACAGACTCTGGGGAGTGCATTATTCTCCTCAGCACTTCCATTCTGTAGTGCCCTGACAGCAAGATCCCAGGTGAATGTGTGGGTTACTCTCCCTGGCAGGGTCAGGTTTTCTGTTCAGTTTTTAATGACTGAAATGCTTTTCTCTTCTTTGTAACCTAGGCACATGGTTGGACTCCAATCGCAGAGCGGAAGCAGAAAATAGTCACCATTCCCCGGAGATGCCCAGCTAAAGAGGGAACTTTTCAGTCAGAGCTTCCTGCTGGTTCACACATGCATGTAGACAGCGTCCATGCGGGTGTCTGTCAGTGAGGTTTCTCTGTCTGTTCTGTCAAATGTTTGCCTACTTGTTTTCTGCCTGGTGCCGGCTGAAAGGATTTCGTATCCGAGGAAGGACGTATCCTCCTGCTTAGCAAACAAACAAAGCAGCACATTTCATGTCCAGATTATATTTAGTCGTAAATCGACATTGTGATGGTTCCCCACCAAGGAAAGTTACCCCGTCTTTAGGAAAATGACTGAAGTACGAATGCCAAACACAATTCCAATAGAGGATTCAAAGCAAGGTTTTCTGCATGGTGATTAAAGGCTTTAATTTAAATCAGTCCACCCTGAGGTGAACAATTAAGAGTTGTTATCTTCACTGAAGGCAGTTGAGGTCTAAGCCCTTGGTTCTGTCTGAATGGAAATTCGTTCCATTTACTAATCCGGTTTCAGGAGCATTGTGTGGGGTGCAAGGAGAGGCCAGTGCCATGAGGACAGATGGCTTTGGATGTAAAGGTCGCCGGCAGCACCTGTAACACCTCCCCCCCAACGTGCCCTCGCTTGTCCTGGCTCTGGAGCTGCGGCTGGAGCGGGGCTCGGGTCAAACCCTTTGGCGCTGAAGCCAAGTGTTGACATCTCGCTCTCGGGGGCCCAGACTGACCCAGCCACAATCCCCGCGCGGAGGGGGGGGGGGAGCGAGCTCTGTCTCCCGTGGCCGTGGGGAGCGTCTCGGGGAGAAGCGGATGCTTGCATTGGGATTTTACACAAAGACCTTTCAGAAGAGCCCTAGACGGTGTCTGAGCTGGCTCGGATGAGGCAGCAAGGGGCAACGCAGCCTGAGCCAGTGAAACTGCCAATCCCCCAGGGAGCAGTGGAAGCAGGTCCAAGCCGCAGCAAAGAGCGGTTCCTGCCGGGAGACGGGAAGCAGGCAGATTGCAGCTCTGTGGGACAGAGAGTGTCTGTTTGTTCTGTATGTGGACGGCACCTGGCACAATGGGGCTGATCCCTGAGTGGGGCCTGTACACAATGCTAATAAAAGAAGGGGATTTGTTGGATTACTCTAAATCCCGAGTGGAAAGGTGGAGGTGACAGGGGCAAGCCCTGGACAGATGGGATCTGCCCAACCAGGGCAGCATGTGCAGGACGGGGAAGGGGAAAGGCCATTGGAAGTGTTTCCACAGAAGCAAAAAAATCGGGGAACCAGCCCAACCATGGTGGAGTGAGGCTGTTCCCTGGGCTAGATCTCCACAGACAGCAGTCATGGGCAGGCTGGGAGGGATGGCCTGGATTCACTTTGGATTGGCTCCAGTGTAAATGAGACGAGAATTGTCCCAGAAGGGCCCAGGTACAAGAGTGACAGACACTGTAGGTGGAGCCTGTGAATAAAAAAATTAGGTGCATTATAAAACAGTAGTAAAATAATCCCCCTGCTCCCCTTCTCCTGATGGGTGACCCCAAGTCTGACCTTGTACCTGTCCATGGGGCATCATCACTGAATGGGGGAGCTGTTAACGAGGCACCACAGGGATTGGCTGTAGCCCCCTCACTATTCAACTTTGTAATTAACCATCTGGAAGTAAATATCAAATCACTGCTGATAAAGTCTGTGGCTAACACAGCTTGGAGGAGTGGTAAATAATGCTAATGATGGGGCAGTTGTACAGAGCAGCCTGGATAGTTTGATAAAATGGGATTAGTAAAACAAATGCAGTTTAATACAGCCAAAAGCCAGGCCCTATAGCTGGGAACGGAGGCTGGTGGCCACACCTAGAGCCTAGGGAACCGTAGCCTGGAAAGCAGGGACTATGAAAAGGATTTAGGGTCACAGAGGACAAACAGCTGAACCTGAGCTTCTGTGAGCTGCTTTCAGGTTAAGCCTGCAGCTTTGGGCAAGTAATTCAGACCCTGCGTCTGTGTTGGAGCAGACAGGCGTGTCTGGCTCAACAAGACAGGGTTCTGGGGTCCTGAGCTGCCAGGGCAGGAAAGCAGGGGCAGAAGTAGTCTTGGCACATCGGTTGGCAGCTCCCAAGGGGCTTTCTGTGATCCAACCCGTCACAAGGGACAAAACACTCCAATCCCTCCTGGTGGGAGGAGCCAGGTTTGCTCTTCAAATTCTGTCCTTGGTAGATGTCCAGGTCTGGGAATGTCCCACAACAGCATTTCTAATGGGAAGCTGGCTGCAGAACAATTAAACTGCTGAGAGCTCCTATGCAGGTGGGGTGGGAATTCAGCCTCTGTGTTCTGTCAGTGCAGCTAGAGCAATAGGAAAACCTCACCAGTCACTGTAGCAACTGTCTACTCCAAAGTACTACAGGAGAATTTTAAGTGTAGACAGCCTGAGAGTGAGACCAGATCTACCTCCAGTTGGCACTAGGGATGCGCCAGCACTGAGACTACAGCAATGACAACAGTTCAATGCTTCCGGAGTTGGCACGGAGATTCAAATCTACGTGGGAAGGCCCCAAGGGATTTCTAGTCCAGCACCTTAACCCCTCAGCCACAGCTACCTGATGGCCACTGGCTTCCCTACACTATGATTCTCTTAGTGAATTATCACTTCACATTGTTTGCTCAGACCAGCCTCCCCGGCCCACTCACTGCTGTGCGGGGCTATAAGTGTGTCCATTGCTGGACAGCAGGAATTCCTGCCCATTTCCCTTCCGGCTGGAGCAGGATTGGAGTGTGTTTGTGTTAATGACATTGCTGTAGATTGTTGTTCGTTCCCCATCTTGACAATTCAGACAGTCCCTTTCCCATTCAGATCTCCAGCATTTCGTTCCAATAGCAGGGGTCCGGTTTTCTCTGGGGCACTGACATGTTTCAGGGGGTTGGTGAGTGAACTCAGCCTTGCATTCCATCCTTGATGGGGCGGGACAAGGGTGGTCAGTTTTGTTGGGCCAGCAAGTTGGCAACCCTAGATCCAGGGGAAACAAACACCCAACGAGGCTGGCCAGGGGCAGGACATCAGCTTGGAGGGGAGGGGTGGGGGTGGCAGTGACATCACAAAGGCCTGTTGCAGGAACTTGGCCTATTGGGCAAAGGTGGGGGGGAGGGGCTGACCTCACAGAGAGACCCTGACATCAGCCGGGCAGGGCCAGGCCAGTCTCTGAGACCCCCCGGGCTTTGCTGCCGCAAATCTCCTTCACGAGGTCTCTCCTCGAGGACTGAGAGAGAATTAGGATTCACGGATGTGAGCATGGGGAGGAACCTCTGTGGAGTTTTCTCCTTTCCTACCACTGATTGTACCGAAAACAAACTTCCCTTTTCCAAGGTAAGAGGCCCAGAGAGGTTTGGAACCTGTTCAGTCTGATCCCCCTGGTGCAGGCAGCATTCTAAACCCAGAAAACACTGGCTTAAGGTGGCCGAATTTGATTTCCTGCCTAGGACTTTGACGCTTAGAATCCCTGGGGACATTGAGGTTTATCCTTTTTGGTTTCCCTTTTCCTCTTTCCTCCCTCCTTTCTCCTCTTCTCTTGCTTCTTTTTCCCCTTTCCCCGGCTTCCCTCCCTCTACCAAGAAGGAGTGTGTGTGGAGTGTGGAGTGTGGATGGGGTGGGGGGTGCTCTCATTGCGGGAGGTCCTCACAAAGAGGTGAGGCTGGATCTGAGAGTGATCCCCTCTGATGGTGACCTGGGCCGTCCTTTGGGACATCTGGTGAGACCTCTCAGCCTCCCGCCCCTCAGAGTCTCAGTGCTGATTGGCCGAGCAGGGGGCTATCGCCAGCGAGGAGACTCAGGTCCTTTTGGCCTCTTTTCAAATCAGGCAAATAAGTCACAACCAATCCAATGTATGGGATTAATCTTGCTGCTTCTCTCCATTAATTGTCTCTTAGCAGGTCATGATTTCCTCTAATGGTCTAGGTCTTCTAAAATACTTGCTGAATAATTCCTATGAACCACTGTTGGTCTGTAGCTCACTTGAGAGCACTTTATTCTGATCAGTCACTGTATGAAATTCAAGATGTCTCAGATAGGTTGAAAGTCAGGAGCAGTGTTTCCTCACATTTTGTATGTCCGTGTGTGGAATGAATTTTGTGATGTGCACCAATATGTGCAATTTTGTTATGTGACACATCACCTGTATATTGCTGCACATCACAAAATTCATTCTGCACATGGACGGTGTGTGGCAGGGGTGAGGCTGAAGGGTTCAGAGTGTGGGAGGGGGCTGAAGTGGGGCAGAGGGTTGGGGTGTGGGCTCTGGGGTGGGGCTGGGAATGAGGGGCTCAGGGCTAGGGCAGAGGGTTGGGGTGCAGGGGGTGAGGGCTCTGGCTGGGGGAGCGGGCTTTGGGATGGGGCTAGGAATGAGGGGCTCAGGGCTAGCTGATTCAAGAAGTTGTTGACAGATGGATAGTACGCGTCTATCAGCTCCTGGGTTCACTAGCCATTGTCAACCAAGCAAGTTGGCAGACTGAAGGCAGGGCAAGAATGCTGAACCAGAACAGTCTTTGCTCTTGTCACACATGACATCACAATAAACTTATGCATACACACACACACACAGAGACATACAGACAGAGGCTGGTACCATTAGCAACAGGAATTTTGATTTCTCGGAGGGGCTGCACAAAGGACTGATACTTTGCATGTACAGAATATATCACATTGTACCTGGGGAGTCACAAAGTAGTTTACAAACTTGAATTCCAGGAGCCTGACAGCTGCCCTGAGCAGGACCAGGTGAAGGTGGGGCTGTACTGAGTGGTCTGCGAGCTGCAGCGGGACGTGCTGGACTGGGTTTCGCTCTGGTGGAGCAGGTGAGAGGGTCTGGGGGCCAGTGCATTGGGGGAGGGGCTGTCACCCCAGTGGCCGAAGCCTGGAGCACTGACCCCCTCACCCCTCTTGTGGCTGAAGTCCAGAGCCCCCACCTCCCTCCCTGCCCTCCTGTGGATGAGTCGCAGAGCCCAGAGCCCCCACTCCCCTCCACCTCCCCAGCGGCTGAAGCTTGGAGCCCTGATCTCCCCCCCATGGCAGCCGAAGACCAGGTCTCTTCCCTTCATCTCTCTTGGTGGCTTGAGCCTGGACACAAGCCCGGAGTCCTCCCTCCCCCCCTCCGCCCTGGGTGCTATAGCCCGGATCCTGGAGTCTCTACCCAGTTGTGGGAGACCAGAGCCCCAAACCCAGAGTTCGCCCTCCATTTTTGTGTTAATCACTGATTTTACTAAAAGAATCCTACAATTTAAACAAAACTTCCTGCAGATGCCCAGAGTACGGTAAAAGTGACATTTTTAACTCACCTTTTAAAGCAGCCGTAAGTAACACGACCAACTGACATTGCTGAACAGTGACATTACAGTCCACAGCAGTGTGTGTGTGCATGGGGGAGGGAGGTTGTGGGGGGAGTGGAGTGTGTGTGTGTGTGTGTAGAGTATGTATGGGTGTGATGGGGAGCGGGGGAGGAGTGTGAGTGTTTGTGTGGAAGTTTATGGGGCGCAGTGGAGGTGAGGGTGGGGGTGTGTGTGGGTGGAAGTTTGTGGGGGCAGTGAATGTGTGGGTGGGGGTGGGCATGGAAGTTTGTGGGGGCAGTGGAGGTGAGTGTGTGGGTGGGGGTGGGTGGAAGTTTGTGGGCGCAGTGGAGGTGAATGTGTGGGTGGGGTGGGGGTGGGTGGAAGTTTGTGGGGGCAGTGGAGGTGAGTGTGTGTGTGCGGGGGTTGTGGGTGGAAGTTTGTGGGCGCAGTGGAGGTGAATGTGTGTGTGGGGGGGGTGTGGGTGGAAGTTTGTGGGCGCAGTGGAGGTGAATGTGTGGGTGGGGTGGGTGGAAGTTTGTGGGCGCAGTGGAGGTGAGTGTGTGGGTGGGGGTGGGTGAAAGTTTGTGGGGGCAGTGGAAGTGTGTGTGTGAGTTGGGGGTGTGTGTGGGTGGAAGTTTGTGGGCACAGTGGAGGTGAGTGTGTGTGGGGGGGTGGGTGGAAGTTTGTGGGCACAGTGGAGGTGAGTGTGTGTGGGGGTGTGGGTGGAAGTTTGTGGGCGCAGTGGAGGTGAGTGTGTGGTGGGGGGGGGTGTGGGTGGAAGTTTGTGGGCGGAGTGGAGGTGAGGGTCGGGGTGGGTGGAACAGGAAACACTCGCTGGGAGGGAGAAGGAATCCCACAATGCACCGGGGCTGGCAGAAGCAGCGCGCAACAGCCCCTCCTCGCCTCTGACCTTCTCCTAATTGCGTCCTGAGCTCCGCACTCACTTCCGCTTCCGGCCTCGGCCTGGGTAGAGGGGTTTCAGGGGCGGCGGCGCTAGGGAGGCGAAAGAAGGTGGCAGTGGGCGGGGCATGTGGCGGCTGGGGGGTGGGGCAGAGCGATCAGGGCAGAGGCCAAGCCCCGGGGGAGGCGGGGCTGGGGCGGGGCGGGGCAGAGCGGGTCGGGGCTGGGGTCGGGGAAGGGGCACAGCGGAGCGGGGCTGGGGGCGGGGCCGGGGCAGAGCGGGGAGGGGCCGGGGGCGGGGCCGCTGCAGAGCGGGGCAGGGCTGGGGGCGGGGCCGGGGCACAGCGGGGCGGGGCTGGGGGCGGGGCCGGGGCAGAGCGGGGTGCCCGTCCCCCGCGGAGGTTGGTTCGGGCCCGCGCACCCCGGGGCGCACCGCACCGAACCGAACCGCCCGGCTCGGGAGCCCCGGGGCGCTCAGCCGCGGTGAGGTCTAAGTGGCACTTTCAGCCCTAGGACATCCCCGGCCGGCCCCGGGGCGTCGCTGTGCTCGGTCCCGGTCCCCCCGCTGCACTCGGGGCCGGTGCGCTCACGGGGGGCGGAGCATCCGCTTCTCCCCGAGACGCTCCCCACGGCCACGGGAGACAGAGCTCCCTGGGCTGCTTCTCTCCCCTCAGCTCAGCCCTGCTCAGGCAGCTCCAGCTCACACGGAGGACGGGACCCCCGGCCTCCTGACTGCCCCAAGACACACAGTCACACTCACCTCCACTGCCCCCACAAACTTCCACCCCCCCACACTCACCTCCACTGCCCCCACAAACTTCCACCCCCCTACCCTCACATCCACTGCCCCCACAAACTTGTGTCCAGGCTCAAGCCACCAAGAGAGATGAAGGGAAGAGACCTGGTCTTCGGCTGCCATGGGGGGGAGATCAGGGCTCCAAGCTTCAGCCGCTGGGGAGGTGGAAGGGAGTGGGGGCTCTGGGCTCTGCGATTCAACCACAGGAGGGCAGGGAGGGAGGTGGGGGCTCTGGACTTCAGCCACAAGAGGGGTGAGGGGGTCAGGGCTCCGGGCTTTGGCCACTGGGGTGACAGCCCCTCCCCCAATGCACTGGCCCCCAGACCCTCTCACCTGCTCCATCAGAGCGAAACCCCGTCCAGCTCGTCCCGCTGCAGTTCGCAGACCCCTCAGTACAGCCCCACCTTCACCTGGTCCTGCTCAGGGCAGCTGTCAGGCTCCTGGAATTCAAGTTTGTAAACTACTTTGTGACTCCCCAGGTACAATGTGATATATTCTGTACATGCAAAGTATCAGTCCTTTGTGCAGCCCCTCCCAGAAATCAAAATTCCTGTTGCTAATGGTACCAGCCTCTGTCTGTATGTCTGTGTGTGTGTGTGTATGCATAAGTTTATTGTGATGTCATGTGTGACAAGAGCAAAGACCGTTCTGGTTCAGCATTCTTGCCCTGCCTTCAGTCTGCCAACTTGCTTGGTTGACAACGGCTAGTGAGCCCAGGAGCTGATAGACGCGTACTATCCATCTGTCAACAACTTCTTGAATCAGCTATTTCCACAGCTTTTTGGAAGAAGATGAGATTTTACAAAAGGTAATTCCCAGATTCTTTTCCTGCTCCTTAGATCACACATGACAGGTTGTTGCCTCCTTCATAGATTCATAGATTCTAGGACAGGAAGGGACCTCGAGTGGTCATTGAGTCCCGTCCCCTGCCCTCATGGCAGGACCAAATACTGTCTAGACCATGCTGGACCCTCTCCAATTTCTCCACATCTTCCTTGAAATGTGGTGCCCAGAACTGGACAAAATACTCCAGTTGAGGCCTAACCAGCGCAGAGTAGAGCGCAAGAATGACTTCTTATGTCTTGCTCACAACACACCTGTTAATGCATCCCAGAATCATGTTTGCTTTTTTTTGCAACAGCATCACACTGTTGACTCATATTTAGCTTGTGGTCCACTAGAACGCCTAGATCCCTTTCTGCCGTACTTCTTCCTAGACAGTCTCTTCCCATTCTGTATGTGTGAAACTGATTGTTCCTTCCTAAGTGGAGCACTTTGCATTTGTCTTTGTTAAACTTCATCCTGTTTACCTCAGACCATTTCTCCAATTTGTCCAGATCATTTTGAATTATGACCCTATCCTCCAAAGCAGTTGCAATCCTTCCCAGTTTGGTATCATCTGCAAATTTAATAACCGTCCTTTCTATGCCAATATCTAAGTCGTTGATGAAGATATTGAACAGAGCCGGTCCCAAAACAGACCCCTGCGGAACCCCACTTGTTATACCTTTCCAGCAGGATTGGGAACCATTAATAACTACTCTCTGAGTACGCTTATCCAGCCAGTTATGCACCCACCTTATAGTAGCCCCATCTAAGTTGTATTTGCCTAGTTTATCGATAAGAATATCATGCGAGACCCTATCAAATGCCTTACTGAAGTCTAGGTATACCACATCCACCGCTTCTCCCTTATCCACAAGACTCGTTATCCTAGCAAAGAAAGCTATCAGATTGGTTTGACATGATTTGTTCTTTACAAATCCATGCTGGCTATTCCCTATCACCTTACCACCTTCCAAGTGTTTGCAGATGATTTCCTTGATTACTTGCTCCATTATCTTCCCTGGCACAGAAGTTAAACTAACTGGTCTGTAGTTTCCTGGCTTGTTTTTATTTCCCTTTTTAGAGATGGGCACTATATTTGCCCTTTTCCAGTCCTCTGGAATCTCTCCTGTCTCCCATGATTTTCCAAAGATAATAGCTAGAGGCTCAGATACCTCCTCTATTAGCTCCTTGAGTATTCTAGGATGCATTTCATCAGGCCCTGGTGACTTGCAGGCATCTAACTTTTCTAAGTGATTTTTAACTTGTTCTTTTTTTATTTTATCTTCTAAACCTACCCCCTTCCCATAGCATTCACTATGTTAGTCATTCCTTCAGACTTCTCGGTGAAGACCAAAACAAAGAAGTCATTAAGCATCTCTGCCATTTCCAAGTTTCCTGTTACTGTTTCTCCCCCCTCACTGAGCAGTGGGCCTACCCTGTCCTTGGTCTTCCTCTTGCTTCTAATGTATTGTGGAAGCAGAGAAAGAACGGACAGGAAGGGGATTGCAATGCATGACAGTTTGTTAGCAAGAGTTAGGCTAACTGTAACCCTAATAACGCGAGATTTGTAGAAGCGAGGATTGTGTGAGGCGAGTGGGAAAGAACTGTGTGAGAAGTTGTTGCGACCTTGTGTAGATAATATTGTATGTAGACTAGAGTCTAAACAAGTGAGGAAAATAAGATATCAGGATGACCTATGTATAAACAAAATGCAGCTGTTGCTCATTATTGTCTGTAACAAAAGGTATAAATGCTTGCTGTAATTGTTTACCTGGGAGAGACCTGCCTAGGAGGGGGAGACCCTGTGTCCTAGTGCACTCTCTCCCTCTATGCAATTGATAGAGAGAGAATAAAGTATCTGATTTTGCTGTACCCAACCAAAGAGTGAGAACTGTGTTTTTCTCCGACAGTATTGATAAAAAGGCTTCTTGTTTCCCTTTATTCCCGTAGCCAGTTTGAGCTCATTTTGTGCCTTTGCCTTTCTAATCTTGCCCCTGCATTCCTGTGTTGTTTGCCTATATTTATCCTTTGTAATCTGTCCTAGTTTCCATTTTTTATATGATTCCTTTCATTTTTTAGATCATGCAAGATCTCGTGGTTAAGCCAAGGAGGTCTTTTGCCACATTTCCTATCTTTCCTACTCAGCGGAATAGCTTGCTTTCGGGCCCTTAATAGTGTCCCTTTGAAAAACTGCCAACTCTCCTCAGTTGTTTTTCCCCTCAGTTTTGATTCCCCTGGGACCTTACCTATCAGCTCTCTGAGCTTAGCAAAATCCGCCTTCCTGAAATCCATTGTCTCTATTTTGCTGTACTCCCTTCTACCCTTCCTTAGAACTGTGAACTCTATGATTTCATGGCCCTCCCCCTCTACAACAACCCTCCCCAGCACCTCCCCCCAAATCCCCTACCTGAGCTGGATCCACCACAGCCATTTCCCTTCCCCGGCCCCTAGGAAGATGGGACGGTCTGGAGCAAAACGGGGTCGTTATTCTGCAGCCTGTCAGAGTGAGAAGGGAAATTCGGGAGGTTTCTCAATTAGTGTTAGCCCATTTCACACCCCGATTCCCCCAGGCTCTGTCCTTGCAGACAGACACTCTAGACTCTGCCATGCTGGGAGACGCCTCAGTGATGCTATTACAGCACAGACCCGACCTCTCCCCCAGGACTAAACCCACCAGACGCTATTACACTCTCCCAGGAACAGAGTCTCTGAGCCAAACGCCAGAAAAGAGCAGAATCAAAGGAGCCCCTTTGGGGGATCCCCCGACACTGTCCCCAGAACAGCCCATTCCCTCAGCAGCGCAGGGACCAGGCAGAGGCAGGAACTGGCTTTTCCTCTCTCTGCCCTTCCCCTCTCCCAGGAAAGTCACTGCCCCGGGGGGCTGCAGGGAATGGAGCTGGGCAAGGCTGGGTGCCCGGAACCTCCCTCCCCACTGATTGCTCCAGGTGCCCCACCCAGTCTCTCCCCTCTCCCTCCTGCACGAAGAGCCGGTCACTGTCCTGCATTCCCGTGGGTGTTTCCTCGCCAATAGCTACAGCCACTGCGAACGGGGTGAGCCTGGGTGTGTTAGGCACCAGCTCTGAGCCGCGCAGAAACTCTGGGGCAGGGATGGGGCGAGCAGGAGCCATTTCTGCAGAGTCACTTTCCAGCCTGGGCCCAGCACTTACCCCAGATCTCTCGTATCACCTGCAGTCTCTGGCTCAGGAGCTGATGCCAGCAGAGCCCAGGGGGGTGGGGGGAGGGTGTAAACTATTTCCCTGAATCAGGTCTCCTTCGGCAGCTCAGTCACCATTTCAGCTAGAGCAGAGCTGCGGTACCTGGGCACTGGGCCACCCGGGGCCTTTAACACCACAGCCCTGGGGAGGGGGTGCGGAGATGGACCATCCAGTGAGGAACACAAGTCCTTCTACCCTCCACCACACCCTAGTTTGGAACTGCTGCTGACGGCTCCCCCCATCCGTGGTAACTTTTATCCCCTCTGCCTCCCTCTATCTGGGGGTTTTCCCTTCTGCACCTACCTGGCAGGGCAGGCCGCCCCCCACCCCAGTCTGAACCCCTGAGCTTGTCCCAGTTTTGTCCCTCTGCCCATCCCTCCCCTCCGATTTCCCCCCTTCAGGGGGATTTTCCCTGCCTTTGATTGCAGGGAGTAGATTCTGATGGCGCGTGAGGGCAGCAACTTGCAGATGTTACTGAGCATGTGAGAAGAACATTAGAAGATAAGGACGGCCAGACTGGGTCAGACCAAAGGTCCATCTAGCCCAGTGTCCTGTCTGCTGACAGCGGCCAGTGCCAGGTGCCCCAGAGGGAATGAACAGACAGGAATCATCCAGTGACCCATCCCCTGTTGCCCAATTCCCAGCTTCTGACAGACAGAGGTTAGGGACACATCCCTGCCCATCCCGGCTAACAGCAATTGCTGGACCTGTCCTCCATGAACCCATCTAGTTCCCCTTTGACCACAGGACCCTGCTCAGGAACAGTGAAGTTGCAAGTTCTAAAAGGAAACAGCTTCTGATACAAGGGCAGCTCCTCTTCCTCCTCCCCTCCCATGGGGATGAGCAGCCCCCACAACTGCCACTCTGCCCCAGCCTCCTTCAACCCATTGCCCCCTTCAGCCTCCCGCCAAATGTCCCCTTCCCCCCATCGCCCCCTTCAGCCTCCTCCAACTGCCCCCCATCGCCCCGTTCAGCCTCCCCCAACTGTTCCCTTCCCCTCAACGCACCTGGTCACCTTCAGCCCCCCGTTACCCTCTTCAGCCTCCGGCAACTTCCCCCCACTGCCCTGGCTCCACCACTCTCAGGTTCCCTTCCCCCCAACCATCTGCTCCCTTGCCATGGGTAAGAGGGGCAGAAAATGCTTTTGAAAAAACCTTTTGCAAAGTAAAAATAAAACAAACCAAACAACCCCCTCCCTTGCTTTGTGCTGGGTGCCCAGCTGTGTGCTTGTGTGTGTGTGTGTGGGGGGGGGGGACGGGTGTTGTTCTGAGCACACTCTGTTCAGGGAAGGGGTGGAGTTGGCCAAAGGGGCAGGTGGAATCTTTAGCAGAGAATTCCTTTCTCCATTCTGTTAGCTAAGCATTGCTGTTAAATGTCAGCCGACGAATGCAGCATTTGAAGCAATCTGACTCTAAATCCCCTGCCCTCTCGGTTGCTGCAGTTCTCACACCCTCTGCTCTTGTGATGTCACCACATGACATGGTGTCTTATTCCCATAGTGTCTTATATATTAGCCAGGACCATAGTTTATAAGGTAAAAACTGAAGCATAACTCCTTCCCTTCCCCGTTTTGACTTAGGAAAAATAAATCCTGTCCCCTCCCCCAGCCCAGCCCCACCAGAGCTGCTGCGGCCAGGAGACAGGTGCTCTCTCACCTGGCCCTGAGCTGCTGTGGTGAGAGAGGGCTGGGGGGAGTCCTCTCTCCCTCGGGCAACCTGCTCCCCAAACCCATCATTCCGAGCCCCAGCCCAGAGCCTGCATCCCCAGCCGGAGCCCTCACCCCCCTGCACCCCAACCCTCTGCTCCAGCCCTGAGCCCCTCATTCCCAGCCCTACCGCAGAGCCCACACCCCCAGCCGGAGCCCCCTCCCCCTGCACCACAACCCTCTGCCCTAGCCCTGAGCCCCTCATTCCTAGCCCCATCCCAAAGCCCGCTCCCCCAGCCAGAGCCCTCACCCCCTGCACCCCAACCCTCTGCCCTAGCCCTGAGCCCCTCATTCCCAGCCCCACCCCAGAGCCCACACCCCAACCCTCTGCCCCACTTCAGCCCCCTCCCACACTCTGAACCCTTCAGCCTCACCCCTGCCACACACCGTCCATGTGCAGAATGAATTTTGTGATGTGCAGCAATATACAGGTGATGTGTCACATAACAAAATTGCACATATTGGTGCACATCACAAAATTCATTCTGCACACGGACATAAAAAATGTGAGGAAACACTGCTCCTGACTTTCAACCTATCTGAGACATCTTGAATTTCATACAGTGACTGATCAGAATAAAGTGCTCTCAAGTGAGCTACAGACCAACAGTGGTTCATAGGAATTATTCAGCAAGTATTTTAGAAGACCTAGACCATTAGAGGAAATCATGACCTGCTAAGAGACAATTAATGGAGAGAAGCAGCAAGATTAATCCCATACATTGGATTGGTTGTGACTTATTTGCCTGATTTGAAAAGAGGCCAAAAGGACCTGAGTCTCCTCGCTGGCGATAGCCCCCTGCTCGGCCAATCAGCACTGAGACTCTGAGGGGCAGGAGGCTGAGAGGTCTCACCAGATGTCCCAAAGGACGGCCCAGGTCACCATCAGCGGGGATCACTCTCAGATCCAGCCTCACCTCTTTGTGAGGACCTCCCGCAATGAGAGCACCCCCCACCCCATCCACACTCCACACACACTCCTTCTTGGTAGAGGGAGGGAAGCCGGGGAAAGGGGAAAAAGAAGCAAGAGAAGAGGAGAAAGGGGGGAGGAAAGAGGAAAAGGGAAACCAAAAAGGATTAACCCCAATGTCCCCAGGGATTCCAAGCGTCAAAGTCCTAGGCAGGAAATCAAATTCGGCCACCTTAAGCCAGTGTTTTCTGGGCCTAGAATGCTGCCTGCACCAGGGGGATCAGACTGAACAGGTTCCAAACCTCTCTGGGCCTCTTACCTTGGAAAAGGGAAGTTTGTTTTCGGTACAATCAGTGGTAGGAAAGGAGAAAACTCCACAGAGGTTCCTCCCCATGCTCACATCCGTGAATCCTAATTCTCTCTCAGTCCTCGAGGAGAGACCTCGTGAAGGAGATTTGCAGCAGCAAAGCCGGGGGGGTCTCAGAGACTGGCCTGGCCCTGCCCGGCTGATGTCAGGGTCTCTCTGTGAGGTCAGCCCCTCCCCACCACCTTTGCCCAATAGGCCGAGTTCCTGCAACAGGCCTTTGTGATGTCACTGCCACCCCCACCCCTCCCCTCCAAGCTGATGTCCTGCCCCTGGCCAGCCTCGTTGGGTGTTTGTTTCCCCTGGATCTAGGGTTGCCAACTTGCTGGCCCAACAAAACTGACCACCCTTGTCCCGCCCCGTCAAGGATGGAATGCAAGGCTGAGTTCACTCACCAACCCCCTGAAACATGTCAGTGCCCCAGAGAAAACCGGACCCCTGCTATTGGAACGAAATGCTGGAGATCTGAATGGGAAAGGGACTGTCTGAATTGTCAAGATGGGGAACGAACAACAATCTACAGCAATGTCATTAACACAAACACACTCCAATCCTGCTCCAGCCGGAAGGGAAATGGGCAGGAATTCCTGCTGTCCAGCAATGGACACACTTATAGCCCCGCACAGCAGTGAGTGGGCCGGGGAGGCTGGTCTGAGCAAACAATGTGAAGTGATAATTCACTAAGAGAATCATAGTGTAGGGAAGCCAGTGACCATGAGGTAGCTGTGGCTGAGGGGTTAAGGTGCTGGACTAGAAATCCCTTGGGGCCTTCCCACGTAGATTTGAATCTCCGTGCCAACTCCGGAAGCATTGAACTGTTGTCATTGCTGTAGTCTCAGTGCTGGCGCATCCCTAGTGCCAACTGGAGGTAGATCTGGTCTCACTCTCAGGCTGTCTACACTTAAAATGCTCCTGTAGTACTTTGGAGTAGACAGTTGCTACAGTGACTGGTGAGGTTTTCCTATTGCTCTAGCTGCACTGACAGAACACAGAGGCTGAATTCCCACCCCACCTGCATAGGAGCTCTTAGCAGTTTAATTGTTCTGCAGCCAGCTTCCCATTAGAAATGCTGTTGTGGGACATTCCCAGACCTGGACATCTACCAAGGACAGAATTTGAAGAGCAAACCTGGCTCCTCCCACCAGGAGGGATTGGAGTGTTTTGTCCCTTGTGACGGGTTGGATCACAGAAAGCCCCTTGGGAGCTGCCAACCGATGTGCCAAGACTACTTCTGCCCCTGCTTTCCTGCCCTGGCAGCTCAGGACCCCAGAACCCTGTCTTGTTGAGCCAGACACGCCCGTCTGCTCCAACAGAGACCCAGGTTCTGAATTACTTGCCCAAAGCTGCAGGCTTAACGTGAAAGCAGCTCACAGAAGCTCAGGTTCAGCTGTTTGTCCTCTGTGACCCTAAATCCTTTTCATAGTCCCTGCTTTCCAGGCTACGGTTCCCTAGGCTCTAGGTGTGGCCACCAGCCTCCGTTCCCAGCTATAGGGCCTGGCTTTTGGCTGTATTAAACTGCATTTGTTTTACTAATCCCATTTTATCAAACTATCCAGGCTGCTCTGTACAACTGCCCCATCATTAGCATTATTTACCACTCCTCCAAGCTGTGTTAGCCACAGACTTTATCAGCAGTGATTTTATATTTACTTCCAGATGGTTAATTACAAAGTTGAATAGTGAGGGGGCTACAGCCAATCCCTGTGGTGCCTCGTTAACAGCTCCCCCATTCAGTGATGATGCCCCATGGACAGGTACAAGGTCAGACTTGGGGTCACCCATCAGGAGAAGGGGAGCAGGGGGATTATTTTACTACTGTTTTATAATGCACCTAATTTTTTTATTCACAGGCTCCACCTACAGTGTCTGTCACTCTTGTACCTGGGCCCTTCTGGGACAATTCTCGTCTCATTTACACTGGAGCCAATCCAAAGTGAATCCAGGCCATCCCTCCCAGCCTGCCCATGACTGCTGTCTGTGGAGATCTAGCCCAGGGAACAGCCTCACTCCACCATGGTTGGGCTGGTTCCCTGATTTTTTTACTTCTGTGGAAACACTTCCAATGGCCTTTCCCCTTCCCCGTCCTGCACATGCTGCCCTGGTTGGGCAGATCCCATCTGTCCAGGGCTTGCCCCTGTCACCTCCGCCTTTCCACTCGGGATTTAGAGTAATCCAACAAATCCACTTCTTTTATTAGCATTGTGTACAGGCCCCACTCAGGGACCAGCCCCATTGTGCCAGGTGCCGTCCACATACAGAACAAACAGACACTCTCTGTCCCACAGAGCTGCAATCTGCCTGCTTCCCGTCAGGAACCGCACTTTGCTGCGGCTTGGACCTGCTTCCACTGCTCCCTGGGGGATTGGCAGTTTCACTGGCTCAGGCTGCGTTGCCCCTTGCTGCCTCATCCGAGCCAGCTCAGACACCGTCTAGGGCTCTTCTGAAAGGTCTTTGTGTAAAATCCCAATGCAAGCATCCGCTTCTCCCCGAGACGCTCCCCCACGGCCACGGGAGACAGAGCTCGCCCCCTCCCCCCGCGCGGGGATTGTGGCTGGGTCAGTCTGGGCCCCCGAGAGCGAGATGTCAACACTGGGCTTCAGCGCCAAAGGGTTTGACCCGAGCCCCGCTCCAGCCGCAGCTCCAGAGCCAGGACAAGCGAGGGCACGTTGGGGGGGAGGTGTTACAGGTGCTGCCGGCGACCTTTACATCCAAAGCCATCTGTCCTCATGGCACTGGCCTCTCCTTGCACCCCACACAATGCTCCTGAAACCGGATTAGTAAATGGAACGAATTTCCATTCAGACAGAACCAAGGGCTTAGACCTCAACTGCCTTCAGTGAAGATAACAACTCTTAATTGTTCACCTCAGGGTGGACTGATTTAAATTAAAGCCTTTAATCACCATGCAGAAAACCTTGCTTTGAATCCTCTATTGGAATTTTGTTTGGCATTCGTACTTCAGTCATTTTCCTAAAGACGGGGTAACTTTCCTTGGTGGGGAACCATCAGAATGTCGATTTACGACTAAATATAATCTGGACATGAAATGTGCTGCTTTGTTTGTTTGCTAAGCAGGAGGATACGTCCTTCCTCGGATTCGAAATCCTTTCAGCCGGCACCAGCCAGAAAACAAGTAGGCAAACATTTGACAGAACAGACAGAGAAACCTCACTGACAGACACCCGCATGGACGCTGTCTACATGCATGTGTGAACCAGCAGGGAGCTCTTACTGAAAAGTTCCCTCTTTAGCTGGGCATCTCCGGGGAATGGTGACTATTTTCTGCTTCCGCTCTGCGATTGGAGTCCAACCATGTGCCTAGGTTACAAAGAAGAGAAAAGCATTTCAGTCATTAAAAACTGAACAGAAAACCTGATCCTGCCAGGGAGAGTAACCCACACATTCACCTGGGATCTTGCTGTCAGGGCACTACAGAATGGAAGTGCTGAGGAGAATAATGCACTCCCCAGAGTCTGTCCTGGTCCAACCGTGAAAAGACTTTTTAGTCTTACCTCACCAGAGCCAGACCATAGGAAAGGACCAGTTCATGCGGTCTCATGTTGCCAGAGGTATCCAGGATTTACAGCCAATCAGATCTGCAGTGCAATCCACAGCTAAAGGCATTCTGTGTCCAGGCCTATGTAAGCGGGGGAATGGTCCCGCTATCGTGGGGACCTTTCCTGGCTCATACACTACCCCTGTGGAATTGGCTGGCGAAAGGATCTCAGTCCTCGCTCCCACTCCCTTCACCCAGAGGCCCGCCTGACTCCAGGACACCCCTTCTACTCTCCTGTGGCAGAGTCCTCGTCACCCAGACAAGGCTGGGCCCAGGATTCCTGGGGCTCGACCCCCAATCTGGTTGTTGTACTTAGGACAGGGCTCGGGTGTCTCCACTCCGGGGTACTCTCTCTGCTCCGGACGCTTCCCTGACCCATTGATCATCGCATATAGTTCAAAGCATACACAAGTTATTAAACAGCAAGTCATTAAAAACAAGGAGAAACTGGGGAAGGTGAAAGGAAAAGCCGTCACCCCGCTCTGTGGCACGGGGGACCCCAAACAGCTGTGGCAGTTCACAGTCTGTTCCTCACACGTCCCTGGCACTGGCCGCTGTCAGCAGACAGGACACTGGGCTAGATGGACCTTTGGTCTGACCCAGTCTGACCGTTCTTATCTTCTAATGTTCTTCTCACATGCTCAGTAACATCTGCAAGTTGCTGCCCTCACGCGCCATCAGAATCTGCTCCCTGCAATCAAAGGCAGGGAAAATCCCCCTGAAGGGGGGAAATCGGAGGGGAGGGATGGGCAGAGGGACAAAACTGGGACAAGCTCAGGGGTTCAGACTGGGGTGGGGGGCGGCCTGCCCTGCCAGGTAGGTGCAGAAGGGAAAACCCCCAGATAGAGAGAGGCAGAGGGGATAAAAGTTACCATGGATGGGGGGAGCCGTCAGCAGCAGTTCCAAACTACGGTGTGGTGGAGGGTAGAAGGACTTGTGTTCCTCACTGGATGGTCCATCTCAGCACACCCTCCCCAGGGCTGTGGTGTTAAAGGCCCCGGGTGGCCCAGTGCCCAGCTCTGCTCTAGCTGAAATGGTGACTGAGCTGCCAAGTGTTTTCAGATGCTACCGGTGTGGTGCTCTGCTTTCTCCTGTGTTGATATCACTCAGCTGCGTGCGTGTATTCCCTCTTTGTGCTGCCCCAGCTCTGCGCAGATAGCTGACCCAGCAAACCCGAAGAGAACCCCCAATAACCACAGAGTCTAGTAAGATGCAAAGTCACTTCGACTAGGTTTATTGCGATCTCAGACACAATGGCAGTTCCCCGTAGATTACTTAGTCTACCTGGCATACTACGAGAAAGTGCCTCTTGGCAAGGACCCGGCTCAGTGGCGGGACTTTCCACTGCCCCCGTGGCCGGACAAAGACACCACCCCAGGGATACATTCTTATACACGGGTACAAACAAGTTACATATCACTCCTGACGTATTGAGGTGCAACCCCTCCACGTAGCAAGGTACAACCTCCCTACGTAGTAAAGTGCCGCCTCGCACCTTGTACCTGTTGGTTGGATCAAAACAACTCTATCCATCATTTTACCCTTTTGCCCCTGTCATTGGGATGGGTCGGCCTGTTCCATGTTATCTGTGGAATGTTTCGGTATAGTGTGTCTTGGTACCATGTTTATACTGTAACTATGCTAAGTGGATATATATTTATGCAACATCAGCCCTTTCCTTGCCAGCTTCTGTGAGCAGGGCCTGCCTCTTGCTCACAGCTTAACTTTGCTTTATGTTAGCAAAGTCTTGACCATTACTTTAGTTCAGGCCTCAGGCCTCATCCTGAGCCTTTATCAGGGCCTTCACTTACTACACCAAGGGAGACTTGATCCAGGGAAATAGTTTAAACCTCCCCCCTCCCCCCATCATAAAACAAACTGATGATCATCAGTTCATCACTTCACCACTGAACTGCCCAGTGCCTGGCTTGGAGATGGGGGCAGGAGGAGAGAGACAAGAGTGAGATTTCAGCATCTCCAGGTAGGTCCCACGGCTCCAGTAGCCCCAACAAACACTGTGGGGTTTTAATTCATAGCTGTTGTCGGTCTTGGGGAGACCTTGGTGCACCAGCAGGGGAGGGTGTCTGACGGGGTTGGTGGTCTGGCTCGGGGTGGGGGGGTGGCACAGCTGGGAGGTGGAGGGGTCTGTGTGGTGTGGGAGGGTAGGGGATGGATCGGTGCTGTGGGAGAGGAGAGGGGGGTTGTTGGCAGGGGGCGATTGGGTTGTACGGATGGGGCCTGGGTCTGGGAGGGGCCTGGGGGAGGGAGAGGCTATAGGGGACTTGGATCGGGGGCTTGGGTCAATGGCATGGCTGTGGCTGTTGGGCTGGGAGGTAGTGAGGGGCAGCAGCATGGCTGCCCCCAGGGGGACACAGCATGGCTGTGGGGGGCTGTGGGGGGAGGGGCTGTCGGGTGGCACAGCTGGGTGGGGTGGCTGCACCCTGGCTTGGGGCGAGGAGGACAGTCGGTGGGGGATTGTGGAGTGGTGGGCCACACTGGGGTCTGGGGGCTTGTGGGGGGAAGCCCCATGGGTCTGTGGGCGGGGTAGTGGGGTGGCACCAGACCACGGTTGTTGGTCGGCCTTGGGGCATCTCTGGCTGTGTGCACCAGCGGGGGACGGGGGGTCTGTCACCCACTAGGCGTAAGTTGTGGCATCGACTGATCTAGTGACATTTTGTATCTTCATTTTTATTTAAAAACACAGATCGATCCCCTCGGCCCGGCGCCTTTGAAATCCCTGGGCCCCTGGGCATGGACCCCTTGGCCCCACGTCCCTGCTGGGGGCCGGGGGTGACGCCACAAGACATGAATAAGAGCCAGACCCCCCGGCCAGACCCAGCGACTCCAGCTCGCCAGGGCCCAGGAGGCGCCGGGTGGAGCGAGCCGGGGCCCAGCCCAGCAGCAGGAGTGAATTGCAGGCGCTGCCTTGCCAGCCCCCCGGGCCTCGGCTGCTGCCGCTGGGGCCCCCCGAGCCTTGGCTGCAGGCGGGGGAGGGATATTCCCACGGCCTCCCCCCCCCACCGAGACTCTCCCCGGGCAGAGACCCCGGCCCGGCCCCCCTGACTGGGACCCCGAGCCCCCCCGGCAGTGCCCCACGTGGGGAGAAGGGGAGACCTGCCCCCCGCAGGGAGCTGCTCCCGGTGCAGCCTGTGCGGGGCGGGGGGCCCAGGCTGCTCCCAGCGGGGCGAGCTGCGAGTCCCGGCCTCGGGCAGAGGGAAGCGGCAGCAGCGCCCAGTGTTTGCAGGGGGTGGGGGTGGGGCAGCGACATGTGGGGAGCCGGGGGGAGGGGGAAGGGTTGTGGGAGGGGGCAGGAATTGGGGAACAGGAATGCAGGAGGGGGGTGACCAGGGATGTGGGAGGGGGCAGGAAGGGGGAGGGGGAAGGGTGATGTGGGAGAGGGCGGGAGAGGAGTGACGGGGGATGTGGGAGGGGGCAGGAATTGGGGAACAGGGATGTGGGAGGGGGGTGAGCAGGGATGTGGGAGGGGGCAGGAGGGGGAAGGGGAATGTGGTATGGGGGCGGGAGGGGGGTGACCGGGGTTGTGGGAGGGGGCAGGAATTGGGGAACAGGCATGTGGGAGGGGGCGGGAGGGGGATGACCGGGGATCTGGGAGGGGACAGAAATTGGGGAACAGGGATGTGGGAGGGGGGTGAGCAGGGATGTGGGAGGGGGGTGACCGGGGATGTGGGAGGGGGTAGGAATTGGGGAACAGGGATGTAGGAGAGGGGTGACCAGGGATCTGGGAGGGGGCAGGAATTGGGGAACAGGGATGTGGGAGGGGGGTGAGCAGGGATGTGGGAGGGGGCAGGAGGGGGAGGGGGAATGTGGTAGGGGGCGGGAGGGGGGTGACCGGGGATCTGGGAGGGGGCAGGAATTGGGGAACAGGGATGTGGGAGGGGGGTGACCGGGGATGTGGGAGGGGGTAGGAATTGGGGAACAGGGATGTAGGAGGGGGTGACCAGGGATCTGGGAGGGGGCAGGAATTGGGGAACAGGGATGTGGGAGGGGGGTGAGCAGGGATGTGAGAGGGGGCAGGAGGGGGTGACTGGGGATGTGGGAGGGGGTAGGAATTGGGGAACAGGGATGTAGGAGGGGGGTGACCAGGGATCTGGGAGAGGGCAGGAATTGGGGAACAGGGATGCAGGGGGCGGGAGGGGGCCGGATGATGTGGGGCGCTGGAGGGAGGCTGGGGGAACACACAGGTATCGGGGCAGGGGGAGAATTCTGGGGCTCAGGGGAGCAGAGCTGGACTAGAGGGAAGCTCTGAGTTTCCGATAAAGGGAAGAAAAGGGGGGATGTGGGGGAGGGCCTGTGGGGGGGCTGGAGGGAGACTATGGAACAAGCAGAGACTGGCTGGGGAGGGCAGATCCAGAGGGCAGGAGGAGGGAGGGGGATGGGCAGAGATACAATGGCAGCTCCCCCAGCCCATGGGGTAGGAGATTGGGAGGGGCTGCCCCGCCCAGCAGCCACTGGGAAGCTTTTTTCCTAGACATGGTCAAACCAGGGATATCAAAGGTGAACCAGGAAGTACTGGGTTTACTGGTTTGCTTACCGGTTAACCGGACCTTGCCAGTTAACCCCGCCGACCGGCCAGACCCCCTGGGCCAGAGGAGTCCCGGCCGCAGTGTGCTGGGGGGGGGGCAGCCCCACGCCGGTGGGCAGGCAGGATCCCGGACAGAGCCACGCTGGAGTGGCTCCAGCCCTGTCTGCGGCAGCCAAGGCAGCCTGGAGCAGACCCTGCCGTACCTGGTCGGTGGGACCCCAGCCCCGGCTGCCCTGTGCCGGCCCGCTGGAGAGACCTGAGGTAAAACGGTTAACGAGTTAAATGATATAATTCTAACCGGTTAATTGTTTTAACCAATATTTACATCCCTAGGTCAAACAATCATGGGGGGGGGCATCAGACTTCCCGCTAAGGGCTCAGAATTTGAAAATATCCCCCCACCCCCTATGCGCGCACACGCCCCCTGCTCCTAATTTACTCTTTGTTTGGTTAAGACAGTCTCATTATTTGGGGATCTTACTCCTGGATGATAAATGTTTGGGGCTGAATGGGAAAGGGACTGTCTGAATTGTCAAGATGGGGAACGAACAACAATCTACAGCAATGTCATTAACACAAACACACTCCAATCCTGCTCCAGCCGGAAGGGAAATGGGCAGGAATTCCTGCTGTCCAGCAATGGACACACTTACAGCCCCGCACAGCAGTGAGTGGGCCGGGGAGGCTGGTCAAAATGAACTGGACAAATTGGAGAAATGGTCTGAGGTAAACAGGATGAAGTTTAACAAAGACAAATGCAAAGTGCTCCACTTAGGAAGGAACAATCAGTTTCACACATACAGAATGGGAAGAGACTGTCTAGGAAGGAGTACGGCAGAAAGGGATCTAGGCGTTATAGTGGACCACAAGCTAAATATGAGTCAACAGTGTGATGCTGTTGCAAAAAAAGCAAACATGATTCTGGGATGCATTAACAGGTGTGTTGTGAGCAAGACATAAGAAGTCATTCTTGCGCTCTACTCTGCGCTGGTTAGGCCTCAACTGGAGTATTGTGTCCAGTTCTGGCCACCACATTTCAAGGAAGATGTGGAGAAATTGGAGAGGGTCCAGAGAAGAGCAACAAGAATGATTAAAGGTCTTGAGAACATGACCTATGAAGGAAGGCTGAAAGAATTGGGTTTGTTTAGTTTGGAAAAGAGAAGACTGAGAGGGGACATGATAGCAGTTTTCAGGTATCTAAAAGGGTGTCATAAGGAGGAGGGAGAAAACTTGTTCAGTAAACACTGGAATAAACTGCCTAGGGAGGTTGTGGAATCTCCATCTCTGGAGATATTTAAGAGTAGGCTAGATAAATATCTATCCGGGATGGTCTAGACAGTATTTGGTCCTGCCATGAGGGCAGGGGACTGGACTCAATGACCTCTCGAGGTCCCTTCCAGTCCTAGAATCTATGAATCTATGAAGGAGGCAACAACCTGTCATGTGTGATCTAAGGAGCAGGAAAAGAATCTGGGAATTACCTTTTGTAAAATCTCATCTTCTTTCGAAAACCTGTGGAAATAGCTGATTCAAGAAGTTGTTGACAGATGGATAGTACACGTCTATCAGCTCCTGGGTTCACCAGCCATTGTCAACCAAGCAAGTTGGCAGACTGAAGGCAGGGCAAGAATGCTGAACCAGAACGGTCTTTGCTCTTGTCACACATGACATCACAATAAACTTATGCATACACACACACACACACACACACACACACACATAGACATTCAGACAGAGGCTGGTACCATTAGCAACACTGGGAGACGCGGCCAAAATCTCTAGGAATTTTGATTTCTCGGAGGGGCTGCACAAAGGACTGATACTTTGCATGTACAGAATATATCACATTGTACCTGGGGAGTCACAAAGTAGTTTACAAACTTGAATTCCAGGAGCCTGACAGCTGCCTTGAGCAGGACCAGGTGAAGGTGGGGCTGTACTGAGGGGTCTGCGAGCTGCAGCGGGACGTGCTGGACTGGGTTTCACTCTGGTGGAGCAGGTGAGAGGGTCTGGGGGCCAGTGCATTGGAGGAGGGGCTATCACCCCAGTGGCTGAAGCCCGGAGCACTGACCCCCTCACCCCTCTTGTGGCTGAAGTCCAGAGCCCCAACATCCCTCCCTGCCCTCCTGTGGATGAGTCGCAGAGCCCAGACCCCCCCACTCCCCTCCACCTCCCCAGCGGCTGAAGCTTGGAGCCCTGATCCCCCCCCATGGCAGCCGAAGACCAGGTCTCTTCCCTTCATCTCTCTTGGTGGCTTGAGCCTGGACACAAGCCCGGAGTCCTCCCTCCCCGCCTCCGCCCTGGGTGCTATAGCCCGGATCCTGGAGTCTCTACCCAGTTGTGGGAGACCAGAGCCCCAAACCCAGAGCTTCCCCCTCCATCGATCAAGCCTGGAGCCCTGAGCCCATCCCCACCCCTGGGAGTTGTTTAGGAAGAAGGTACACACCTATGTAGGGCCCTATGAAATCTCTTTTATTATTGGGGATTTTCCAATTTAGTATTTTCTGAGTTTTGTCCTTTCCATTTCTTAAAAAGTAATTCCGTCTTTATGGTTTTTGTGTTAATCACAATTGTTTGATACACTGACCACAGTTAAGTAGCTTTACTATAAATGCACACAAATGTTCAGAAATGGCTTGCAAGGGGAGAAACTGATTTTACTAAAAGAATCCTACAATTTAAACAAAACTTCCTGCAGATTCCCAGTGTACGGTAAAAGTGACATTTTGTGTGTGTGCATGGGGGAGGGAGGTTGTGGGGGGAGTGGAGTGTGTGTGTGTGTGTGTGTTGGGGGAGAGTATGTATGGGTGTGTTGGGGAGTGGGGGAGGAGTGTGTGTGTGTGGGTGGAAGTTTATGGGGCACAATGGAGGTGAGTGTGTGGGTGGGGGTAGGTGGAAGTTTGTGGGGGCAGTGGAGGTGAGTGTGAGTTGGGGGGGTGTGTGGGTGGAAGTTTGTGGGGGCAGTGGAGGTGAGTGTGTGGGTGGGGTGGGGGTGGGTGGAAGTTTGTGGGGGCAGTGGAGGTGAGTGTGTGGGTGGGGGTGGGTGGAAGTTTGTGGGGGGCAGTGGAGGTGAGTGTGTGGGTGGGGTGGCCGTGGGTGGAAGTTTGTGGGGGCAGTGGAGGTGAGTGTGTGTGGGGGGGTTTGTGTGGGTGGAAGTTTGTGGGGGCAGTGGAGGTGAGTGTGGGTTGGGGTGGGTGTGGGTGGAAGTTTGTGGGGGGCAGTGGAGGTGAGTGTGTGGGTGGGGTGGCCGTGGGTGGAAGTTTGTGGGGGCAGTGGAGGTGAGTGTGTGTGGGGGGGTTTGTGTGGGTGGAAGTTTGTGGGGGCAGTGGAGGTGAGTGTGTGGGTGGGGGTAGGTGGAAGTTTGTGGGGGCAGTGGAGGTGAGTGTGTGGGTGGGGGTGGGTGGAAGTTTGTGCGGGCAGTGGAGGTGAATGTGTGGGTGGGGTGGTGGTGGGTGGAAGTTTGTGGGCGCAGTGGAGGTGAGTGTGACTGTGTGTGTTGGGGCAGTTAGGAGGCTGGGGGAGCTGGAGCTGCCTGAGCAGGGCTGAGCTGAGGGGAGAGGAGCGGCCCAGGGAGTCGCGTGGGGGGCAGAGCAGCAGCAGCTGTGTGGGGGCAGAGTGGGGCTGGGGCTGGAGCCCTCTGGAGCCAGGTGCGGGGAGCAGCTGGGCAGAGTGTGGGGGTTCCTGGGCAGCGGGCCCAGTACAGGGAGACCCCACCAGTCAAGAGGCCTTGCAGGCCGCACTGGGAGGGGTATTGTAACCCCCGCGGGGGGGGAGGGGCCCTGCCACCTAGACACTGAGGGCGTGTGGCCACCACCAGAGCGAGTGTCCGACCCGCAGCGTCCCTGCAGCACAGCCAGGGCCTGGCCAGGGGCCTGGGACGTGTGAGGAACAGACTGTGAACTGCCACAGCTGTTTGGGGTCCCCCATGCCACAGAGCGGGGTGACGGCTTTTCCTTTCACCTTCCCCAGTTTCTCCTTGTTTTTAATGACTTGCTGTTTAATAACTTGTGTTTGCTTTGAACTATATGCGATGATCAATGGGTCAGGGAAGCGTCCGGAGCAGAGAGAGTACCCCGGAGTGGAGACACCCGAGCCCTGTCCTAAGTACAACAACCAGATTGGGGGTCGAGCCCCAGGAATCCTGGGCCCAGCCTTGTCTGGGTTACGAGGACTCTGCCACACGAGAGTAGAAGGGGTGTCCTGGAGTCAGGCGGGAGTGGGAGCGAGGACTCAGATCCTTTCGCCAGCCAATTCCACAGGGGTAGTGTATGAGCCAGGAAAGGTCCCCACGATAGCGGGACCATTCCCCCGCTTACATAGGCCTGGACACAGAATGCCTTTAGCTGTGGATTGCACTGCAGATCTGATTGGCTGTAAATCCTGGATACCTCTGGCAACATGAGACCGCATGAACTGGTCCTTTCCTATGGTCTGGCTCTGGTGAGGTAAGACTAAAAGGTCTTTTCACGGTTGGACCAGGACAGACTCTGGGGAGTGCATTATTCTCCTCAGCACTTCCATTCTGTAGTGCCCTGACAGCAAGATCCCAGGTGAATGTGTGGGTTACTCTCCCTGGCAGGGTCAGGTTTTCTGTTCAGTTTTTAATGACTGAAATGCTTTTCTCTTCTTTGTAACCTAGGCACATGGTTGGACTCCAATCGCAGAGCGGAAGCAGAAAATAGTCACCATTCCCCGGAGATGCCCAGCTAAAGAGGGAACTTTTCAGTCAGAGCTCCCTGCTGGTTCACACATGCATGTAGACAGCGTCCATGCGGGTGTCTGTCAGTGAGGTTTCTCTGTCTGTTCTGTCAAATGTTTGCCTACTTGTTTTCTGGCTGGTGCCGGCTGAAAGGATTTCGTATCCGAGGAAGGACGTATCCTCCTGCTTAGCAAACAAACAAAGCAGCACATTTCATGTCCAGATTATATTTAGTCGTAAATCGACATTGTGATGGTTCCCCACCAAGGAAAGTTACCCCGTCTTTAGGAAAATGACTGAAGTACGAATGCCAAACACAATTCCAATAGAGGATTCAAAGCAAGGTTTTCTGCATGGTGATTAAAGGCTTTAATTTAAATCAGTCCACCCTGAGGTGAACAATTAAGAGTTGTTATCTTCACTGAAGGCAGTTGAGGTCTAAGCCCTTGGTTCTGTCTGAATGGAAATTCGTTCCATTTACTAATCCGGTTTCAGGAGCATTGTGTGGGGTGCAAGGAGAGGCCAGTGCCATGAGGACAGATGGCTTTGGATGTAAAGGTCGCCGGCAGCACCTGTAACACCTCCCCCCCAACGTGCCCTCGCTTGTCCTGGCTCTGGAGCTGCGGCTGGAGCGGGGCTCGGGTCAAACCCTTTGGCGCTGAAGCCCAGTGTTGACATCTCGCTCTCGGGGGCCCAGACTGACCCAGCCACAATCCCCGTGTGGGGGGAGGGGGCGAGCTCTGTCTCCCGTGGCCGTGGGGAGCGTCTCGGGGAGAAGCGGATGCTTGCATTGGGATTTTACACAAAGACCTTTCAGAAGAGCCCTAGACGGTGTCTGAGCTGGCTCGGATGAGGCAGCAAGGGGCAACGCAGCCTGAGCCAGTGAAACTGCCAATCCCCCAGGGAGCAGTGGAAGCAGGTCCAAGCCGCAGCAAAGAGCGGTTCCTGCCGGGAGATGGGAAGCAGGCAGATTGCAGCTCTGTGGGACAGAGAGTGTCTGTTTGTTCTGTATGTGGACGGCACCTGGCACAATGGGGCTGGTCCCTGAGTGGGGCCTGTACACAATGCTAATAAAAGAAGGGGATTTGTTGGATTACTCTAAATCCCGAGTGGAAAGGTGGAGGTGACAGGGGCAAGCCCTGGAAAGATGGGATCTGCCCAACCAGGGCAGCATGTGCAGGACGGGGAAGGGGAAAGGCCATTGGAAGTGTTTCCACAAAAGCAAAAAAATCAGGGAACCAGCCCAACCATGGTGGAGTGAGGCTGTTCCCTGGGCTAGATCTCCACAGACAGCAGTCATGGGCCGGCTGGGAGGGATGGCCTGGATTCACTTTGGATTGGCTCCAGTGTAAATGAGACGAGAATTGTCCCAGAAGGGCCCAGGTACAAGAGTGACAGACACTGTAGGTGGAGCCTGTGAATAAAAAAATTAGGTGCATTATAAAACAGTAGTAAAATAATCCCCCTGCTCCCCTTCTCCTGATGGGTGACTCCAAGTCTGACCTTGTACCTGTCCATGGGGCATCATCACTGAATGGGGGAGCTGTTAACGAGGCACCACAGGGATTGGCTGTAGCCCCCTCACTATTCAACTTTGTAATTAACCATCTGGAAGTAAATATAAAATCACTGCTGATAAAGTCTGTGGCTAACACAGCTTGGAGGAGTGGTAAATAATGCTAATGATGGGGCAGTTGTACAGAGCAGCCTGGATAGTTTGATAAAATGGGATTAGTAAAACAAATGCAGTTTAATACAGCCAAAAGCCAGGCCCTATAGCTGGGAACGGAGGCTGGTGGCCACACCTACAGCCTAGGGAACCGTAGCCTGGAAAGCAGGGACTATGAAAAGGATTTAGGGTCACAGAGGACAAACAGCTGAACCTGAGCTTCTGTGAGCTGCTTTCAGGTTAAGCCTGCAGCTTTGGGCAAGTAATTCAGACCCTGGGTCTGTGTTGGAGCAGACGGGCGTGTCTGGCTCAACAAGACAGGGTTCTGGGGTCCTGAGCTGCCAGGGCAGGAAAGCAGGGGCAGAAGTAGTCTTGGCACATCGGTTGGCAGCTCCCAAGGGGCTTTCTGTGATCCAACTCGTCACAAGGGACAAAACACTCCAATCCCACCTGGTGGGAGGAGCCAGGTTTGCTCTTCAAATTCTGTCCTTGGTAGATGTCCAGGTCTGGGAATGTCCCACAACAGCATTTCTAATGGGAAGCTGGCTGCAGAACAATTAAACTGCTGAGAGCTCCTATGCAGGTGGGGTGGGAATTCAGTCTCTGTGTTCTGTCAGTGCAGCTAGAGCAATAGGAAAACCTCACCAGTCACTGTAGCAACTGTCTACTCCAAAGTACTACAGGAGCATTTTAAGTGTAGACAGCCTGAGAGTGAGACCAGATCTACCTCCAGTTGGCACTAGGGATGCGCCAGCACTGAGACTACAGCAATGACAACAGTTCAATGCTTCCGGAGTTGGCACGGAGATTCAAATCTACGTGGGAAGCCCCAAGGGATTTCTAGTCCAGCACCTTAACCCCTCAGCCACAGCTACCTGAAGGCCACTGGCTTCCCTACACTATGATTCTCTTAGTGAATTATCACTTCACATTGTTTGCTCAGACCAGCCTCCCCGGCCCACTCACTGCTGTGCTGGGCTGTAAGTGTGTCCATTGCTGGACAGCAGGAATTCCTGCCCATTTCCCTTCCGGCTGGAGCAGGATTGGAGTGTGTTTGTGTTAATGACATTGCTGTAGATTGTTGTTCGTTCCCCATCTTGACAATTCAGACAGTCCCTTTCCCATTCAGATCTCCAGCATTTCGTTCCAATAGCAGGGGTCCGGTTTTCTCTGGGGCACTGACATGTTTCAGGGGGTTGGTGAGTGAACTCAGCCTTGCATTCCATCCTTGACGGGGCGGGACAAGGGTGGTCAGTTTTGTTGGGCCAGCAAGTTGGCAACCCTAGATCCAGGGGAAACAAACACCCAACGAGGCTGGCCAGGGGCAGGACATCAGCTTGGAGGGGAGGGGTGGGGGTGGCAGTGATATCACAAAGGTCTGTTGCAGGAACTCGGCCTATTGGGCAAAGGTGGGGGGAGGGGGTGACCTCACAGAGAGACCCTGACATCAGCCGTGCAGGACAGAGGTGCAGGGCCAGGCCAGTCTCTGAGACCCCCCCGGCTTTGCTGCCGCAAATCTCCTTCGCGAGGTCTCTCCTCGAGGACTGAGAGAGAATTAGGATTCACGGATGTGAGCATGGGGAGGAACCTCTGTGGAGTTTTCTCCTTTCCTACCACTGATTGTGCCGAAAACAAACTTCCCTTTTCCAAGGTAAGAGGCCCAGAGAGGTTTGGAACCTGTTCAGTCTGATCCCCCTGGTGCAGGCAGCATTCTAAACCCAGAAAACACTGGCTTAAGGTGGCCGAATTTGATTTCCTGCCTAGGACTTTGACGCTTAGAATCCCTGGGGACATTGGGGTTTATCCTTTTTGGTTTCCCTTTTCCTCTTTCCTCCCTCCTTTCTCCTCTTCTCTTGCTTCTTTTTCCCCTTTCCCCGGCTTCCCTCCCTCTACCAAGAAGGGGTGTGTGTGTGGAGTGTGGATGGGGTGGGGGGTGCTCTCATTGCGGGAGGCCCTCACAAAGAGGTGAGGCTGGGTCTGAGAGTGATCCCCTCTGATGGTGACCTGGGCCGTCCTTTGGGACATCTGGTGAGACCTCTCAGCCTCCCGCCCCTCAGAGTCTCAGTGCTGATTGGCCAAGCAGGGGGCTATCGCCAGCGAGGAGACTCAGGTCCTTTTGGCCTCTTTTCAAATCAGACAAATAAGTCACAACCAATCCAATGTATGGGATTAATCTTGCTGCTTCTCTCCATTAATTGTCTCTTAGCAGGTCATGATTTCCTCTAATGGTCTAGGTCTTCTAAAATACTTGCTGAATAATTCCTATGAACCACTGTTGGTCTGTAGCTCACTTGAGAGCACTTTATTCTGATCAGTCACTGTATGAAATTCAAGATGTCTCAGATAGGTTGAAAGTCAGGAGCAGTGTTTCCTCACATTTTGTATGTCCGTGTGTGGAATGAATCTTGTGATGTGCACCAATATGTGCAATTTTGTTATGTGACACATCACATGTATATTGCTGCACATCACAAAATTCATTCTGCACATGGACGGTGTGTGGCAGGGGTGAGGCTGAAGGGTTCAGAGTGTGGGAGGGGGCTGAAGTGGGGCAGAGGGTTGGGGTGTGGGCTCTGGGGTGGGGCTGGGAATGAGGGGCTCAGGGCTAGGGCAGAGGGTTGGGGTGCAGGGGGTGAGGGCTCTGGCTGGGGGAGCGGGCTTTGGGATGGGGCTAGGAATGAGGGGCTCAGGGCTAGCTGATTCAAGAAGTTGTTGACAGATGGATAGTACGCGTCTATCAGCTCCTGGGTTCACTAGCCGTTGTCAACCAAGCAAGTTGGCAGGGCAAGAATGCTGAACCAGAACGGTCTTTGCTCTTGTCACACATGACATCACAATAAACTTATGCATACACACACACACACATACAGACAGAGGCTGGTACCATTAGCAACAGGAATTTTGATTTCTGGGAGGACCAGAGATGAAGACCAGGTCTCTTCCCTTCATCTCTCTTGGTGGCTTGAGCCTGGACACAAGCCCGGAGTCCTCCCTCCCCGCCTCCGCCCTGGGTGCTATAGCCCGGATCCTGGAGTCTCTACCCAGTTGTGCGAGACCAGAGCCCCAAACCCAGCGCTCCCCCTCCATAGATCAAGCCTGGAGCCCTGAGCCCATCCCCACCCCCGGGAGTTGTTTCGGAAGATGGTACACGCCTATGTAGGGCCCTATGAAATCTCTTTTATTATTGGGGATTTTCCAATTTAGTATTTTCTGAGTTTTGTCCTTTCCATTTCTTAAAAATTTATTCCGTCTTTATGGTTTTTGTGTTAATCACAATTGTTTGATACACTGACCACAGTTAAGTAGCTTTACTATAAATGCACACAAATGTTCAGATATGGCTTGCAAGGGGAGAAACTGATTTTACTAAAAGAATCCTACAATTTAAACAAAACTTCCTGCGGATGCCCAGAGTACGGTAAAAGTGACATTTTAAACTCACCTTTTAAAGTAGCCGTAAGGAACACGAGCAACTGACATTGCTGAACAGTGACACTACAGTCCACAGCAGTGTGTGTGTGCATGGGGGAGGGAGGTTGTGGGGGGAGTGGAGTGTGTGTGTGTGTGTGTGTGTGTGTGTGTGTGTGTTGGGGGAGAGTATGTATGGGTGTGCTGGGGAGTGGGGGAGGAGTGTGAGTGTGTGGGTGGAAGTTTATGGGGCGCAGTGGAGGTGAGTGTGTGGGGGTGGGGGGGGTGAAAGTTTGTGGGGGCAGTGGATGTGAGGGTAGGGAGGTGGAAGTTTGTGGGGGCAGTGGATGTGAGGGTAGGGGGGTGGAAGTTTGTGGGGGCAGTGGAGGTGAGTGTGTGGGGGGGTGGAAGTTTGTGGGGGCAGTGGAGGCGAGTGTGACTGTGTGTCTTGGGGCAGTCAGGAGGCCGGGGGTCCCGTCCTCCGTGTGAGCTGGAGCTGCCGGAGCAGGGCTGAGCTGAGGGGGAGAGAAGCAGCCCAGGGAGCTCTGTCTCCCGTGGCCGTGGGGACCGTCTCGGGGAGAAGCGGATGCTCCGCCCCCCGTGAGCGCACCCGGCCCCGAGTGCAGCGGGGGGGACCGGGACCGAGCACAGCGACGCCCCGGGGCCGGACGGGGATGTCCTAGGGCTGAAAGTGCCACTTAGACCTCACCGGGCACCGCGGCTGAGCGCCCCGGGGCTCCCGAGCCGGGCGGTTCGGTTCGGTGCGGTGCGCCCCGGAGTGCGCGGGCCCGAACCAACCTCCGCGGGGGACGGGCACCCCGCTGTGCCCCGGGCCCGCCCCCAGCCCCGCCCTGCTGTGCCCGGCCCCGCCCCGCTGTGCCCCGGCCCCGCCCCCAGCCCCGCCCCGCTGTGCCCCGGCCCCGCCCCCAGCCCCGCCCCGCTCTGCAGCGACCCGCCCCGAGCCCCGACCCAAGCTCTGGCCCGGCCCCGGGCCCTGTCCCGCCCCTGCTCCGGCCCAATCCCGCCCCGCTGTGCCCCGGCCCCGCCCCTACTCCAGCCCCGCCCCGCTGTGCCCCGGCCCCGCCCCTGCTCCAGCCCCGCCCCGCTGTGCCCCGGCCCCGCCCCTACTCCAGCGCCGCCCCCAGCCCCTCTCCGCTGTGCCCCGGCCCCCGCCCCCTGCCCCGCCCCGTGCCGCGTCCATGCTCCAGCCCCGGCCCCGCCCCGCTGTGCCCCAGCCCCGCCCCCAGCCCCCGCTCCGCTGTGCCCCTTCCCCGACCCCAGCCCCGACCCGCTCTGCCCCGCCCCGCCCCAGCCCCGCCTCCCCCGGGGCTTGGCCTCTGCCCTGATCGCTCTGCCCCCACCCCCCAGCCGCCACATGCCCCGCCCATTGCCACCTCCTTTCGCCTCCCTAGCGCCGCCGCCCCTGAAACCCCTCTACCCAGGCCGAGGCCGGAAGCGGAAGTGAGTGCGGAGCTCAGCACGCCATTAGGAGAAGGTCAGAGGCGCTAGAGGGTGGCGTGGGGTGAGGAGGGGCTGTTGCGCGCTGCTTCGGCCAGCCCCGGTGCATTGTGGGATTCCTTCTCCCTCCCAGCGAGTGTCTCCTGTTCCACCCACCCCGACCCTCACCTCCACTGCGCCCACAAATTTCCACCCACCCCCCCACACACTCACCTCCACTGTGCCCACAAACTTCCACCCACACCCCCCCACACACTCACCTCCACTGCCCCCACAAACTTACACCCACACCCCCCCCACACACATTCACCTCCACTGCGCCCACAAACTTCCACCCACAACCCCCCGCACACACACACTCACCTCCACTGCCCCCACAAACTTCCACCCACCCCCACCCCACCCACACATTCACCTCCACTGCGCCCACAAACTTCCACCCACCCCCACCCACACACTCACCTCCACTGCCCCCCACAAACTTCCACCCACACACACCCCCACCCTCACCTCCACTGCGCCCCATAAACTTCCACACAAACACTCACACTCCTTCCCCACTCCCCATCACACCCATACATACTCTACACACACACACACACTCCACTCCCCCCACAACCTCCCTCCCCCATGCACACACACACTGCTGTGGACTGTAGTGTCACTGTTCAGCAATGTCAGTTGGTCGTGTTACTTACGGCTGCTTTAAAAGGTGAGTTAAAAATGTCACTTTTACCGTACTCTGGGCATCTGCAGGAAGTTTTGTTTAAATTGTAGGATTCTTTTAGTAAAATAAGTCTCTCCCATTGCAAGCCATTTCTGAACATTTGTGTGCATTTATAGTAAAGCTACTTAACTGTGGTCAGTGTATCAAACAATTGTGATTAACACAAAAACCATAAAGACGGAATAAATTTTTAAGAACTGGAAAGGACAAAACTCAGAAAATACTAAATTGGAAAATCCCCAATAATAAAAGAGATTTCATAGGGCCCTACATAGGCGTGTACCATCTTCCGAAACAACTCCCGGGGGTGGGGATGGGCTCAGGGCTCCAGGCTTGATCGATGGAGGGCGAACTCTGGGTTTGGGGCTCTGGTCTCCCACAACTGGGTAGAGACTCCAGGATCCGGGCTATAGCACCCAGGGCGGAGGTGGGGAGGGACGACTCCGGGCTTGTGTCCAGGCTCAAGCCACCAAGAGAGATGAAGGGAAGAGACCTGGTCTTTGGCTGCCATGGGGGGGGATCAGGGCTCCAAGCTTCAGCCGCTGGGGCGGTGGAGGGGAGTGGGGGGGTCTGGGCTCTGCGACTCATCCACAGGAGGGCAGGGAGGGATGTTGGGGCTCTGGACTTCAGCCACAAGAGGGGTGAGGGGGTCAGTGCTCTGGGCTTCAGCCACTGGGGTGATAGCCCCTCCCCCAATGCACTGGCCCCCAGACCCTCTCACCTGCTCCACCAGAGCGAAATCCAGTCCAGCTCGTCCCGCTGCAGCTCGCAGACCCCTCAGTACAGCCCCACCTTCACCTGGTCCTGCTCAGGGCAGCTGTCAGGCTCCTGGAATTCAAGTTTGTAAACTACTTTGTGACTCCCCAGGTACAATGTGATATATTCTGTACATGCAAAGTATCAGTCCTTTGTGCAGCCCCTCCCAGAAATCAAAATTCCTGTTGCTAATGGTACCAGCCTCTGTCTGTATGTCTGTGTGTGTGTGTGTATGCATAAGTTTATTGTGATGTCATGTGTGACAAGAGCAAAGACCGTTCTGGTTCAGCATTCTTGCCCTGCCTTCAGTCTGCCAACTTGCTTGGTTGACAACGGCTAGTGAACCCAGGAGCTGATAGACGCGTACTATCCATCTGTCAACAACTTCTTGAATCAGCTATTTCCACAGCTTTTTGGAAGAAGATGAGATTTTACAAAAGGTAATTCCCAGATTCTTTTCCTGCTCCTTAGATCACACATGACAGGTTGTTGCCTCCTTCATAGATTCATAGATTCTAGGACAGGAAGGGACCTCGAGAGGTCATTGAGTCCAGTCCCCGGCCCTCATGGCAGGACCAAATACTGTCTAGACCATGCTGGACCCTCTCCAATTTCTCCACATCTTCCTTGAAATGTGGTGCCCAGAACTGGACACAATACTCCAGTTGAGGCCTAACCAGCGCAGAGTAGAGCGCAAGAATGACTTCTTATGTCTTGCTCACAACACACCTGTTAATGCATCCCAGAATCATGTTTGCTTTTTTTGCAACAGCATCACACTGTTGACTCATATTTAGCTTGTGGTCCACTAGAACGCCTAGATCCCTTTCTGCCGTACTCCTTCCTAGACAGTCTCTTCCCATTCTGTATGTGTGAAACTGATTGTTCCTTCCTAAGTGGAGCACTTTGCATTTGTCTTTGTTAAACTTCATCCTGTTTACCTCAGACCATTTCTCCAATTTGTCCAGATCATTTTGAATTATGACCCTATCCTCCAAAGCAGTTGCAATCCTTCCCAGTTTGGTATCATCTGCAAATTTAATAACCGTCCTTTCTATGCCAATATCTAAGTCGTTGATGAAGATATTGAACAGAGCCGGTCCCAAAACAGACCCCTGCGGAACCCCACTTGTTATACCTTTCCAGCAGGATTGGGAACCATTAATAACTACTCTCTGAGTACGGTTATCCAGCCAGTTATGCACCCACCTTATAGTAGCCCCATCTAAGTTGTATTTGCCTAGTTTATCGATAAGAATATCATGCGAGACCCTATCAAATGCCTTACTGAAGTCTAGGTATACCACATCCACCGCTTCTCCCTTATCCACAAGACTCGTTATCCTAGCAAAGAAAGCTATCAGATTGGTTTGACATGATTTGTTCTTTACAAATCCATGCTGGCTATTCCCTATCACCTTACCACCTTCCAAGTGTTTGCAGATGATTTCCTTGATTACTTGCTCCATTATCTTCCCTGGCACAGAAGTTAAACTAACTGGTCTGTAGTTTCCTGGCTTGTTTTTATTTCCCTTTTTAGAGATGGGCACTATATTTGCCCTTTTCCAGTCCTCTGGAATCTCTCCTGTCTCCCATGATTTTCCAAAGATAATAGCTAGAGGCTCAGATACCTCCTCTATTAGCTCCTTGAGTATTCTAGGATGCATTTCATCAGGCCCTGGTGACTTGCAGGCATCTAACTTTTCTAAGTGATTTTTAACTTGTTCTTTTTTAATTTTATCTTCTAAACCTACCCCCTTCCCATAGCATTCACTATGTTAGTCATTCCTTCAGACTTCTCGGTGAAGACCAAAACAAAGAAGTCATTAAGCATCTCTGCCATTTCCAAGTTTCCTGTTACTGTTTCTCCCTCCTCACTGAGCCTACCCTGTCCTTGGTCTTCCTCTTGCTTCTAATGTATTGTGGAAGCAGAGAAAGAACGGACAGGAAGGGGATTGCAATGCATGACAGTTTGTTAGCAAGAGTTAGGCTAACTGTAACCCTAATAACGCGAGATTTGTAGAAGCGAGGATTGTGTGAGGCGAGTGGGAAAGAACTGTGTGAGAAGTTGTTGCGACCTTGTGTAGATAATATTGTTGCTTCTGTGGAAACACTTCCAATGGCCTTTCCCCTTCCCCGTCCTGCACATGCTGCCCTGGTTGGGCAGATCCCATCTGTCCAGGGCTTGCCCCTGTCACCTCCACCTTTCCACTCGGGATTTAGAGTAATCCAACAAATCCCCTTCTTTTATTAGTATTGTGTACAGGCCCCACTCAGGGATCAGCCCCATTGTGCCAGGTGCCGTCCACATACAGAACAAACAGACAGTCTCTGTCCCACAGAGCTGCAATCTGCCTGCTTCCCGTCTCCCGGCAGGAACCGCTCTTTGCTGCGGCTTGGACCTGCTTCCACTGCTCCCTGGGGGATTGGCAGTTTCACTGGCTCAGGCTGCGTTGCCCCTTGCTGCCTCATCCGAGCCAGCTCAGACACCGTCTAGGGCTCTTCTGAAAGGTCTTTGTGTAAAATCCCAATGCAAGCATCCGCTTCTCCCCGAGACGCTCCCCACGGCCACGGGAGACAGAGCTCGCCCCCCCTCTCCCCCCCCCCCGCGCGGGGATTGTGGCTGGGTCAGTCTGGGCCCCCGAGAGCGAGATGTCAACACTGGGCTTCAGCGCCAAAGGGTTTGACCCGAGCCCCGCTCCAGCCGCAGCTCCAGAGCCAGGACAAGCGAGGGCACGTTGGGGGGGAGGTGTTACAGGTGCTGCCGGCGACCTTTACATCCAAAGCCATCTGTCCTCATGGCACTGGCCTCTCCTTGCACCCCACACAATGCTCCTGAAACCGGATTAGTAAATGGAACGAATTTCCATTCAGACAGAACCAAGGGCTTAGACCTCAACTGCCTTCAGTGAAGATAACAACTCTTAATTGTTCACCTCAGGGTGGACTGATTTAAATTAAAGCCTTTAATCACCATGCAGAAAACCTTGATAAAATTTCTCGATACTTTAAATGACTGCTTCATGGAGCAGCTGGTACGGGAACCCACAAGGGGAGAGGCGACTCTAGATTTAATCCTGAGTGGAGCGCAGGAGCTGGTCCAAGAGGTAACTATAGCGGGACCGCTTGGAAATGGTGACCATAATACAATAGCATTCAACATCCCTGTGGTGGGAAGAACACCTCAACTGCCCAACACTGTGGCCTTTAATTTCAAAAGGGGGAACTATACAAAAATGAGGGGGTTAGTTAGACAAAAGTTAAAAGGTTCAGTGACTAAAGTGAAATCCCTGCAAGTTGCGTGGGCCCTTTTTAAAGACACCATAATAGAGGCTCAACTACAATGTATACCCCAAATTAAGAAAAACAGTAAAAGAACTAAAAAAGAGCCACCGTGGCTTAACAACCATGTAAAAGAAGCAGTGAGAGATAAAAAGACTTCCTTTAAAAAGTGGAAGTCAAATCCTAGTGAGGCAAATAGAAAGGAGCACAAACACTGCCAACTTAAGTGCAAGAGTGTAATAAGAAAAGCCAAAGAGGAGTTTGAAGAACGGCTAGCCAAAAACTCCAAAGGTAATAACAAAATGTTTTTTAAGTACATCAGAAGCAGGAAGCCTGCTAAACAACCAGTGGGGCCCCTTGACGATGAAAATACAAAAGGAGCGCTTAAAGATGATAAAGTCATTGCGGAGAAACTAAATGGATTCTTTGCTTCAGTCTTCACGGCTGAGGATGTTAGGGAGATTCCCAAACCTGAGCTGGCTTTTGTAGGTGACAAATCTGAGGAACTGTCACAGATTGAAGTATCACTAGAGGAGGTTTTGGAATTAATTGATAAACTCAACATTAACAAGTCACCGGGACCAGATGGCATTCACCCAAGAGTTCTGAAAGAACTCAAATGTGAAGTTGCAGAACTATTAACTAAGGTTTGTAACCTGTCCTTTAAATCGGCTTCGGTACCCAATGACTGGAAGTTAGCTAATGTAACGCCAATATTTAAAAAGGGCTCTAGGGGTGATCCCGGCAATTACAGACCGGTAAGTCTAACGTCGGTACCGGGCAAATTAGTTGAAACAATAGTAAAGAACAAAATTGTCAGACACATAGAAAAACATAAACTCTTGAGCAATAGTCAACATGGTTTCTGTAAAGGGAAATCGTGTCTTACTAATCTATTAGAGTTCTTTGAAGGGGTCAACAAACATGTGGACAAGGGGGATCCGGTGGACATAGTGTACTTAGATTTCCAGAAAGCCTTTGACAAGGTCCCTCACCAAAGGCTCTTACGTAAATTAAGCTGTCATGGGATAAAAGGGAAGGTCCTTTCATGGATTGAGAACTGGTTAAAGGACAGGGAACAAAGGGTAGGAATTAATGGTAAATTCTCAGAATGGAGAGGGGTAACTAGTGGTGTTCCCCAAGGGTCAGTCCTAGGACCTATCCTATTCAATTTATTCATAAATGATCTGGAGAAAGGGGTAAACAGTGAGGTGGCAAAGTTTGCAGATGATACTAAACTACTCAAGATAGTTAAGACCAAAGCAGATTGTGAAGAACTTCAAAAAGATCTCACAAAACTAAGTGATTGGGCAACAAAATGGCAAATGAAATTTAATGTGGATAAATGTAAAGTAATGCACATTGGAAAAAATAACCCCAACTATACATACAACATGATGGGGGCTAATTTAGCTACAACGAGTCAGGAAAAAGATCTTGGCGTCATCGTGGATAGTTCTCTAAAGATGTCCACGCAGTGTGCAGAGGCAGTCAAAAAAGCAAACAGGATGTTAGGAATCATTAAAAAGGGGATAGAGAATAAGACTGAGAATATATTATTGCCCTTATATAAATCCATGGTTCGCCCACATCTCGAATACTGTGTACAGATGTGGTCTCCTCACCTCAAAAAAGATATTCTAGCACTAGAAAAGGTTCAGAAAAGAGCAACTAAAATGATTAAGGGTTTAGAGAGGGTCCCATATGAGGAAAGATTAAAGAGGCTAGGACTCTTCAGTTTAGAAAAGAGAAGACTAAGGGGGGACATGATAGAGGTATATAAAATCATGAGTGATATTGAGAAAGTGGATAAGGAAAAGTTATTTACTTATTCCCATAATACAAGAACTAGGGGTCACCAAAAGAAATTAATAGGCAGCAGGTTTAAAACAAATAAAAGGAAGTTCTTCTTCACGCAGCGCACAGTCAACTTGTGGAACTCCTTACCTGAGGAGGTTGTGAAGGCTAGGACTATAACAATGTTTAAAAGGGGACTGGATAAATTCATGGTGGCTAAGTCCATAAATGGCTATTAGCCAGGATGGGTAAGAATGGTGTCCCTAGCCTCTGTTCGTCAGAGGATGGAGATGGATGGCAGGAGAGAGATCACTTGATCATTGCCTGTTAGGTTCACTCCCTCTGGGGCACCTGGCATTGGCCACTGTCGGTAGACAGATACTGGGCTAGATGGAACTTTGGTCTGACCCAGTACGGCCTTTCTTATGTTCTTATGTTCTTGCTTTGAATCCTCTATTGGAATTGTGTTTGGCATTCGTACTTCAGTCATTTTCCTAAAGACGGGGTAACTTTCCTTGGTGGGGAACCATCAGAATGTCGATTTACGACTAAATATAATCTGGACATGAAATGTGCTGCTTTGTTTGTTTGCTAAGCAGGAGGATACGTCCTTCCTCGGATACGAAATCCTTTCAGCCGGCACCAGCCAGAAAACAAGTAGGCAAACATTTGACAGAACAGACAGAGAAACCTCACTGACAGACACCCGCATGGACGCTGTCTACATGCATGTGTGAACCAGCAGGGAGCTCTTACTGAAAAGTTCCCTCTTTAGCTGGGCATCTCCGGGGAATGGTGACTATTTTCTGCTTCCGCTCTGCGATTGGAGTCCAACCATGTGCCTAGGTTACAAAGAAGAGAAAAGCATTTCAGTCATTAAAAACTGAACAGAAAACCTGACCCTGCCAGGGAGAGTAACCCACACATTCACCTGGGATCTTGCTGTCAGGGCACTACAGAATGGAAGTGCTGAGGAGAATAATGCACTCCCCAGAGTCTGTCCTGGTCCAACCGTGAAAAGACCTTTTAGTCTTACCTCACCAGAGCCAGACCATAGGAAAGGACCAGTTCATGCGGTCTCATGTTGCCAGAGGTATCCAGGATTTACAGCCAATCAGATCTGCAGTGCAATCCACAGCTAAAGGCATTCTGTGTCCAGGCCTATGTAAGCGGGGGAATGGTCCCGCTATCGTGGGGACCTTTCCTGGCTCATACACTACCCCTGTGGAATTGGCTGGCGAAAGGATCTGAGTCCTCGCTCCCACTCCCGCCTGACTCCAGGACACCCCTTCTACTCTCGTGTGGCAGAGTCCTCGTAACCCAGACAAGGCTGGGTTACGAGGCTGGGGCTCGATCCCCAATCTGGTTGTTGTACTTAGGACAGGGCTCGGGTGTCTCCACTCCGGGGTACTCTCTCTGCTCCGGACGCTTCCCTGACCCATTGATCATCGCATATAGTTCAAAGCAAACACAAGTTATTAAACAGCAAGTCATTAAAAACAAGGAGAAACTGGGGAAGGTGAAAGGAAAAGCCGTCACCCCGCTCTGTGGCACGGGGGACCCCAAACAGCTGTGGCAGTTCACAGTCTGTTCCTCACACGTCCCAGGCCCCTGGCCAGGCCCTGGCTGTGCTGCAGGGACGCTGCGGGTCGGACACTCGCTCTGGCGGTGGCCACACGCCCTCAGTGTCTAGGTGGCAGGGCCCCTCCCCCCCCCCCCCACGGGGGTTACAATACCCCTCCCAGTGCGGCCTGCAAGGCCTCTTGACTGGTGGGGTCTCCCTGTACTGGGCCCGCTGCCCAGGAACCCCCACACTCTGCCCAGCTGCTCCCCGCACCTGGCTCCAGAGGGCTCCAGCCCCAGCCCCACTCTGCCCCCACACAGCTGCTGCTGCTCTGCCCCCCACGCGACTCCCTGGGCCGCTCCTCTCCCCTCAGCTCAGCCCTGCTCAGGCAGCTCCAGCTCCCCCGGCCTCCTGACTGCCCCAACACACACAGTCACACTCACCTCCACTGCGCCCACAAACTTCCACCCACCACCACCCCACCCACACGTTCACCTCCACTGCCCGCACAAACTTCCACCCACCCCCACCCACACACTCATCTCCACTGCCCCCACAAACTTCCACCTACCCCCACCCACACACTCACCTCCACTGCCCCCACAAACTTCCACCCACACAAACCCCCACACACACACTCACCTCCACTGCCCCCACAAACTTCCACGCACGGCCACCCCACCCACACACTCACCTCCACTGCCCCCCACAAACTTCCACCCACACCCACCCCCACCCACACTCACCTCCACTGCCCCCACAAACTTCCACCCCCCCACACACACACACTCACCTCCACTGCCCCCACAAACTTCCACCCACCCCCACCCCACCCACACACTCACCTCCACTGCCCCCACAAACTTCCACCCACACCCACCCCCACCCACACTCACCTCCACTGCCCGCACAAACTTCCACCCACCCCCACCCACACACTCACCTCCACTGCCCCCACAAACTTCCACCCACCCCCACCCCACCCACACACTCACCTCCACTGCCCCCACAAACTTCCACCCACACCCCCCCAACTCACACTCACCTCCACTGCCCCCACAAACTTCCACCTACCCCCACCCACACACTCACCTCCACTGCCCCCACAAACTTTCACCCACACAAACCCCCCCTACACACTCACCTCCACTGCCCCCACAAACTTCCACCCCCACCCCCACCCACACACTCACCTCCATTGCGCCCCATAAACTTCCACCCACACACACACACTCCTCCCCCACTCCCCAACACACCCATACATACTCTCCCCCAACACACACACACACACACACTCCGCTCCCCCCACAACCTCCCTCCCCCATGCACACACACAAAATGTCACTTTTACTGTACACTGGGAATCTGCAGGAAGTTTTGTTTAAATTGTAGGATTCTTTTAGTAAAATCAGTTTCTCCCCTTGCAAGCCATTTCTGAACATTTGTGTGCATTTATAGTAAAGCTACTTAACTGTGGTCAGTGTATCTGTGACGAACTGGGACTGTTCTTACTGTGATCTGTGAGTGCTGACAGGGGAGTGTGGCTAGGATGGTCTCCATTGGGGGATGGGAGAATGACTGAAGGGAAATACCTGAGCCTGTAACATGAGAACCCAGGAGGGGGCTGGGGCGAGGTGACACCTTTGCCCGGGAAACTGAACAAAGGCTGTGGGAGGGGTCGCTGAAGGCAGACTCTGGGAAGCTGGCTGGTGAGGTGGCTGGAGGCAGGGAGGGCTCTGACCTCTGGAGGGGGCCTGGGGGCCCGAGGACCCCAAGATGGACCTAACTGAGGGGTATCCTGTTGTCTGTGCCTGCAAGACCTGTCTCGGACTGTATTCCCGTCATCTAAATAAACCTTCTGCTTTACTGGCTGGCTGAGAGTCATGGTGAATCGCAGGACGCCGGGGGTGCAGGGCCCTGAGTCCCCCTTACTCCGTGACAACTGGTGGCAGCGGCGGGATCTACTGCACCCCGTGGACGGCGCTTCCTGCAGTAAGTGACTGGGGAGAAGTAAAACGAAGGGGGATTGACGGGGACCAGGCGTGCTGAGGAGTCAGAGAGAGACGGTTATCACCCCTGGGAGTGTGTGACCAGCGAGAAGGACTTTTGCAGTAACAGGGTCCCCCGGGGGATCGCAGCGAGTGGTCCCAGGGGCGGAGGAGTCTGCAGCTCGACCCTGGCAGAGAGGTGGTGACCTCGGGAAGGGCTGGCACGCTAGGGGTCTCCCTGGAGACTGTGGGGAGCGGTGAGCACACAGGCCTGTGAGTGGCCAGCAGGAAGATGTATGCCAAGTGGCTTAAGAGCGACCTGGTGGAGCTGTGCAAGCAGAGGGGGCTGCGCAGTGGGAGGCTCACCAAAGAACAGCTCATTGCCCAGCTGGAGAAGGGAGATCGCGCGAATGAACTGATCCCTGTCTCTGAGGGAAGCAGCCTGGCAGATGCAGCGCAGGCCCCAGTGTCTGTCCTATCTGGGAGTGGTCAGCCGGCTGCTGAGGGCTTCCCGAGACCCCTCCTGCCTACGCCTAGGGGAAGGGTGGGGAGGAGCCCAGCAAATACCGAGGGCGCAGGGACCCCCCCGGCCAGCAGGGGATCCTCCCGGCCACGCGCAGCATCCGTGGAGCGGAATGGGCTGGAATGGGAGAAAGAGCTAAAACTGAGAGAGCTGGAGGATCGTGAACACCAGAGACAGCATGAAGAGAGACAGAGGCATCATGAAGAGAAACTGAGGCAGCATGAATGGGAGGAGAATGAGAGACAAAGGCAGCATGAAGAGAGAGAGAGGCTGAGGCATCATGAACTGGAACTGGCGAGGCTGAAGGGCCGCGAGCCCCCGGCTGCGGTGAGTGAGGGGGGACCCAGGACTGCACGAAGCTTTGATAAGTGCATCCTGGCCCCACGTAAGGAGGGGGAGGACATGGATGACTTCCTGGATGCCTTTGAGACGGCCTGCGAGCTGCACCAGGTTCATCCTGCAGACAAACTCCGGGCTCTCACCCCCTTACTGGACCCCAAAGCCTTGGCCTTGTACCGCCAACTGGAAGAGGCGGAAAAAGGGGACTATGAACTATTCAAAAAGGCCCTGCTACGTGAGTTTGGGCTGACTTCTGAGATGTACCGGGAAAGGTTCCGGAGTCAGGACAAAACCCCGGAGATCTCATATCTGCAACTAGCCGTCCGCATGGAAGGATACGCCAGCAAGTGGGCTGCTGGGACCCAGACAAAGGAGGACCTGGTTAAACTGCTGGTACTGGAGCAACTGTATGAGCGGTGCCCATCCGACCTGAGGCTGTGGTTGAGGGACAAAAAACCAGAGAACCCGCGACATGCAGGCCGGCTGGCCGATGAGTTTGTGAAGAGCCGGTCAGGGGCTGGCAGGGAGGAGTCCCAAAGGAACAGTCCCACCTCAACGCAGAGCGAGAGTCACCATGGGCTATCCCAGCGGGAAAATGCGGAGAAACCCCACCAAAGGGGAAGATCCAGCGTCAGGTCCATCCAACCCACTCGAGGGGACCCCTGGGACATGGTCTGCTATCACTGTGACCAAAGAGGTCACATACGGGCCCAGTGCCCCAGGCTCAGGGACAGACTGAGCAGACCAAACCCACAGAGGGTTGACTGGGTAGAGACCCAGCCGGGCGAGAGGCAGCACTCCCAGGGAAGGGGGGCTGGCAGAGTACCACCTGCTAAGGAGGGAGGAGAGCTCCAGGCCTGCTCCTCTGCGGGGCGGGATGCTCCAGACTCAGGGTTTTTGGTTTATACGGTGGGCGTGGGGCGGTCCCTCCGGAAAGAGTACCTCGTTCCCCTGGAGGTGGATGGGAGGAAGGTCGAGGGATACTGGGATACGGGCGCAGAGGTGACGCTGGCCCGGCCCGAGGTGGTGCCCCCAGATCAGGTGGTGCCCAACACCTACCTGACCCTGACGGGGGTGGGCGGGACACCAGTCAAAGTGCCCGTGGCGAGGGTACACCTGAAGTGGGGGGCCAAGGAGGGCCCCAAGGATGTGGGGGTACACCCGTATTTGCCCACTGAGGTGTTGATGGGGGGGGACCTGGAGGACTGGTCAAGCAACCCACCAAGTGCACTGGTTGTGACCCGCAGTCAGAGCCGGCGAGGGGCACTGCGCCCTGGCCTTGGGGAGGGTGCCTTGCCCGAGGCGCAGGACCCTAACCTGGTGGGGAGGGAACGCCCAGGGACACGGCTCAGGGAGGCTGCGGCCTCAGACCCAGCCGGCAAGAGAGAGCAGGTGGCCATCCCTGTCCCAGCTGCTGAGTTCCAGGCCGAGGTGCAGAAAGACCCCTCCTTACGGAAGATAAGGGACCTGGCCGGCCTCGGTGCGGTACAGACCATGGGGAGAGGTGGCCGGAAAAGGTTCCTGTGGGAGAAGGGGTTCCTGTACCGAGAATGGGCTCCCCCAGGGAAAATGGAGTCAGGGGGGTTCAGGAGGCAGCTGGTGGTACCCCAGAAGTATCGCCGCCAGCTGCTGTACCGGGCCCATGACACCCCCCTCTCAGGGCACCAGGGAACCTGGCGTACCCAGCAGAGGCTGCTACGGAGCTTTTACTGGCCTGGGGTCTTTGTTACTGTCCGGCAGTACTGCCGATCCTGTGACCCCTGTCAGAGGGGAAGGAAGGCCCGGGACAAGGGGAAAACGGCTTTAGGACCCTTGCCCAGCATAGAGGAGCCTTTCCAGAGGGTGGCCAAGGTTAAAAGGGGGGCTCTGAACCAAGAGAGCCCGAAGCACAGACCTCCAGACTGGAGCACTGGGAGAAGACCGCAGCCCAGTTGGAACCCCAGGGGTATTGGGGTGGGAAAAGGGCACAGGCCGCATAACCCTTCCCCCATGCGAACTGCAAATGCCCTCGAGCACCCCCGACCTAAGGGGGGGAGTGAAACTGGAGGGGCCTGGTGTAATTCTCACCCAGGAATGGGAGGGATGCGGGGGCATCCATGGGAACGGGGGTAGGTTCGAACTTCCCCGGGTCACTGGCTAAAGTGACCCCGCTCAGTTCGGTCTCGAAGGGGGGAGATGTGACGAACTGGGACTGTTCTTACTGTGATCTGTGAGTGCTGACAGGGGAGTGTGGCTAGGATGGTCTCCATTGGGGGATGGGAGAATGACTGAAGGGAAATACCTGAGCCTGTAACATGAGAACCCAGGAGGGGGCTGGGGCGAGGTGACACCTTTTCCCGGGAAACTGAACAAAGGCTGTGGGAGGGGTCGCTGAAGGCAGACTCTGGGAAGCTGGCTGGTGAGGTGGCTGGAGGCAGGGAGGGCTCTGACCTCTGGAGCGGGCCTGGGGGCCCGAGGACCCCAAGATGGACCTAACTGAGGGGTATCCTCTTGTCTGTGCCTGCAAGACCTGTCTCGGACTGTATTCCCGTCGTCTAAATAAACCTTCTGCTTTACTGGCTAGCTGAGAGTCATGGTGAATCGCAGGACGCCGGGGGTGCAGGGCCCTGAGTCCCCCTTACTCCGTGACAGTATCAAACAATTGTGATTAACACAAAAACCATAAAGACGGAATTACTTTTTAAGAAATGGAAAGGACAAAACTCAGAAAATACTAAATTGGAAAATCCCCAATAATAAAAGAGATTTCATAGGGCCCTACATAGGTGTGTACCTTCTTCCTAAACAACTCCCAGGGGTGGGGATGGGCTCAGGGCTCCAGGCTTGATCGATGGACGGGGAAGCTCTGGGTTTGGGGCTCTGGTCTCCCACAACTGGGTAGAGACTCCAGGATCCGGGCTATAGCACCCAGGGCGGAGGCGGGGAGGGAGGACTCCGGGCTTGTGTCCAGGCTCAAGCCACCAAGAGAGATGAAGGGAAGAGACCTGGTCTTCGGCTGCCATGGGGGGGGATCAGGGCTCCAAGCTTCAGCCGCTGGGGAGGTGGAGGGGAGTGGGGGGGTCTGGGCTCTGCGACTCATCCACAGGAGGGCAGGGAGGGATGTTGGGGCTCTGGACTTCAGCCACAAGAGGGGTGAGGGGGTCAGTGCTCCGGGCTTCAGCCACTGGGGTGATAGCCCCTCCTCCAATGCACTGGCCCCCAGACCCTCTCACCTGCTCCACCAGAGTGAAACCCAGTCCAGCACGTCCCGCTGCAGCTCGCAGACCCCTCAGTACAGCCCCACCTTCACCTGGTCCTGCTCAGGGCAGCTGTCAGGCTCCTTGAATTCAAGTTTGTAAACTACTTTGTGACTCCCCAGGTACAATGTGATATATTCTGTACATGCAAAGTATCAGTGCTTTCTGCAGCCCCTCCGAGAAATCAAAATTCCTAGAGATTTTGGCCGCGTCTCCCAGTGTTGCTAATGGTACCAGCCTCTGTCTGAATGTCTATGTGTGTGTGTGTGTGTGTATGCATAAGTTTATTGTGATGTCATGTGTGACAAGAGCAAAGACCGTTCTGGTTCAGCATTCTTGCCCTGCCTTCAGTCTGCCAACTTGCTTGGTTGACAATGGCTGGTGAACCTAGGAGCTGATAGACGTGTACTATCCATCTGTCAACAACTTGTTGAATCAGCTATTTCCACAGGTTTTCGAAAGAAGATGAGATTTTACAAAAGGTAATTCCCAGATTCTTTTCCTGCTCCTTAGATCACACATGACAGGTTGTTGCCTCCTTCATAGATTCATAGATTCTAGGACTGGAAGGGACCTCGAGAGGTCATTGAGTCCAGTCCCCTGCCCTCATGGCAGGACCAAATACTGTCTAGACCATCCCGGATAGATATTTATCTAGCCTACTCTTAAATATCTCCAGAGATGGAGATTCCACAACCTCCCTAGGCAGTTTATTCCAGTGTTTACTGAACAAGTTTTCTCCCTCCTCCTTATGACACCCTTTTAGATACCTGAAAACTGCTATCATGTCCCCTCTCAGTCTTCTCTTTTCCAAACTAAACAAACCCAATTCTTTCAGCCTTCCTTCATAGGTCATGTTCTCAAGACCTTTAATCATTCTTGTTGCTCTTCTCTGGACCCTCTCCAATTTCTCCACATCTTCCTTGAAATGTGGTGGCCAGAACTGGACACAATACTCCAGTTGAGGCCTAACCAGCGCAGAGTAGAGCAAAGAATGACTTCTTATGTCTTGCTCACAACACACCTGTTAATGCATCCCAGAATCATGTTTGCTTTTTTTGCAACAGCATCACACTGTTGACTCATATTTAGCTTGTGGTCCACTATAACGCCTAGATCCCTTTCTGCCGTACTCCTTCCTAGACAGTCTCTTCCCATTCTGTATGTGTGAAACTGATTGTTCCTTCCTAAGTGGAGCACTTTGCATTTGTCTTTGTTAAACTTCATCCTGTTTACCTCAGACCATTTCTCCAATTTGTCCAGTTCATTTTGACCAGCCTCCCCGGCCCACTCACTGCTGTGCGGGGCTGTAAGTGTGTCCATTGCTGGACAGCAGGAATTCCTGCCCATTTCCCTTCCGGCTGGAGCAGGATTGGAGTGTGTTTGTGTTAATGACATTGCTGTAGATTGTTGTTCGTTCCCCATCTTGACAATTCAGACAGTCCCTTTCCCATTCAGCCCCAAACATTTATCATCCAGGAGTAAGATCCCCAAATAATGAGACTGTCTTAACCAAACAAAGAGTAAATTAGGAGCAGGGGGCGTGTGCGCGCATAGGGGGTGGGGGGATATTTTCAAATTCTGAGCCCTTAGCGGGAAGTCTGATGCCCCCCCCATGATTGTTTGACCTAGGGATGTAAATAGTGGTTAAAACGATTAACCGGTTAGAATTATATCATTTAACTCGTTAACCGTTTTACCTCAGGTCTCTCCAGCGGGCCGGCACAGGGCAGCCGGGGCTGGGGTCCCACCGACCAGGTACGGCAGGGTCTGCTCCAGGCTGCCTTGGCTGCCGCAGACAGGGCTGGAGCCACTCCAGCGTGGCTCTGTCCGGGATCCTGCCTGCCCACCGGCGTGGGGCTGCCCCCCCCCCAGCCCACTGCGGCCGGGACTCCTCTGGTCCAGGGGGGCTGGCCGGCCGGCGGGGTTAACTGGCAAGGTCCGGTTAACCGGTAAGCAAACCAGTAAACCCAGTACTTCCTGGTTCACCTTTGATATCCCTGGTTTGACCATGTCTAGGAAAAAAGCTTCCCAGTGGCTGCTGGGCGGGGCAGCCCCTCCCAATCTCCTACCCCATGGGCTGGGGGAGCTGCCATTGTATCTGTGCCCATCCCCCTCCCTCCTCCTGCCCTCTGGCTCTGCCCTCCCCAGCCAGTCTCTGCTTGTTCCATAGTCTCCCTCCAGCCCCCCCACAGCCCCTCCCCCACATCCCCCCTTTTCTTCCCTTTATCGGACACTCAGAGTTTCCCTCTAGTCCAGCTCTGCTCCCCTGAGCCCCAGAATTCTCCCCCTGCCCCGATACCTGTGTGTTCCCCCAGCCTCCCTCCAGCGCCCCACATCCCCCGGCCCCCTCCCGCCCCCTGCATCCCTGTTCCCCAATTCCTGCCCTCTCCCAGATCCCTGGTCACCCCCCTCCTACATCCCTGTTCCCCAATTCCTACCCCCTCCCACATCCCCAGTCACCCCCTCCCACCCCCTCCCACATCCCTGCTCACCCCCCTCCCACATCCCTGTTCCCCAATTCCTGCCCCCTCCCAGATCCCTGGTCACCCCCCTCCTACATCCCTGTTCCCCAATTCCTACCCCCTCCCACATCCCCGGTCACCCCCCTCCCACATCCCTGTTCCCCAATTCCTGCCCCCTCCCAGATCCCCGGTCACCCCCCTCCCGCCCCCTACCACATTCCCCTTCCCCCTCCTGCCCCCTCCCACATCCCTGCTCACCCCCCTCCCACATCCCTGTTCCCCAATTCCTGCCCCCTCCCAGATCGCTGGTCACCCCTCTCCTACATCCCTGTTCCCCAATTCCTACCCCCTCCCACATCCCCGGTCACCCCCCTCCCACATCCCTGCTCACCCCCCTCCCACATCCCTGTTCCCCAATTCCTACCCCCTCCCACATCCCCAGTCACCCCCCTCCCTCCCCCTCCCACATCCCTGTTCCCCAATTTCTGCCCCCTCCCAGATCCCCGGTCATCCCCCTCCCGCCCCCTGCATCCCTGTTCCCCAATTCCTGCCCCCTCCCACAACCCCGGTCACCCCCCTCCCGCCCCCTATCACATTCCCCTTCCCCCTCCTGCTCCCTCCCACATCCCTGCTCACCCCCCTCCCACATCCCTGTTCCCCAATTCCTGCCCCCTCCCACATCCCCCGTCACTCCTCTCCAGCCCTCTCCCACATCACCCTTCCCCCTCCCCCTTCCTGCCCCCTCCCACATCCCTGGTCACCCCCCTCCTGCATCCCTGTTCCCCAATTCCTGCCCCCTCCCACAACCCCGGTCACCCCCCTCCCACATCCCTGTTCCCCAATTCCTGCCCCCTCCCAGATCCCCGGTCACCCCCCTCCCGCCCCCTACCACATTCCCCTTCCCCCTCCTGCCCCCTCCCACATCCCTGCTCACCCCCCTCCCACATCCCTGTTCCCCAATTCCTGCCCCCTCCCAGATCGCTGGTCACCCCTCTCCTACATCCCTGTTCCCCAATTCCTACCCCCTCCCACATCCCCGGTCACCCCCCTCCCACATACCTGCTCACCCCCCTCCCACATCCCTGTTCCCCAATTCCTACCCCCTCCCACATCCCCAGTCACCCCCCTCCCTCCCCCTCCCACATCCCTGTTCCCCAATTTCTGCCCCCTCCCAGATCCCCGGTCATCCCCCTCCCGCCCCCTGCATCCCTGTTCCCCAATTCCTGCCCCCTCCCACAACCCCGGTCACCCCCCTCCCGCCCCCTATCACATTCCCCTTCCCCCTCCTGCTCCCTCCCACATCCCTGCTCACCCCCCTCCCACATCCCTGTTCCCCAATTCCTGCCCCCTCCCACATCCCCCGTCACTCCTCTCCCGCCCTCTCCCACATCACCCTTCCCCCTCCCCCTTCCTGCCCCCTCCCACATCCCTGGTCACCCCCCTCCTGCATCCCTGTTCCCCAATTCCTGCCCCCTCCCACAACCCTTCCCCCTCCCCCCGGCTCCCCACATGTCGCTGCCCCGCCCCCACCCCCTGCAAACCCTGGGCGCTGCAGCCGCTTCCCTCTGCCCGAGGCCGGGACTCGCAGCTCGCCCCGCTGGGAGCAGCCTGGGCCCCCCAGCCCTCACAGGCTGCACCGGGAGCAGCTCCCTGCGGGGGGCAGGTCTCCCCTTCTCCCCACATGGGGCACTGCCGGGGGGGCTCGGGGTCCCAGTCAGGGGGGCCGGGCCGGGGTCTCTGCCCGGGGAGAGTCTCGGTGGGGGGGGGAGGCAGTGGGAATGTCCCTCCCCCGCCTGCAGCCAGGGCTCGGGGAGCCCCAGCGGCAGCAGCCGAGGCCCGGGGGGCTGGCAAGGCAGCACCCGCAATTCACTCCTGCTGCTGGGCTGGGCCCCGGCTCGCTCTGCCCGGCGCCTCCTGGGCCCTGGCGAGCTGGAGTCGCTGGGTCTGGCTGGGGGGTCTGGCTCTTATTCATGTCTTGTGGCGTCACCCCCGGCCCCCAGCAGGGACGTGGGGCCAAGGGGTCCATGCCCAGGGGCCCAGGGATTTCAAAGGCGCCGGGCCGAGGGGATCGATCTGTGTTTTAAATAAAAATGAAGATACAAAATGTCACTAGATCAGTCGATGCCACAACTTACGCCTAGTGGGTGACAGACCCCCCGTCCCCCGCTGGTGCACACAGCCAGAGATGCCCCAAGGCCGACCAACAACCGTGGTCTGGTGCCACCCCACTACCCCGCCCACAGACCCATGGGGCTTCCCCCCACAAGCCCCCAGGCCCCAGTGTGGCCCACCACTCCACAATCCCCCACCGACTGTCCTCCTCGCCCCAAGCCAGGGTGCAGCCACCCCACCCAGCTGTGCCACCCGACAGCCCCTCCCCCCACAGCCCCCCACAGCCATGCTGTGTCCCCCTGGGGGCAGCCATGCTGCTGCCCCTCACTACCTCCCAGCCCAACAGCCACAGCCATGCCATTGACCCAAGCCCCCGATCCAAGTCCCCTATAGCCTCTCCCTCCCCCAGGCCCCTCCCAGACCCAGGCCCCATCCGTACAACCCAATCGCCCCCTGCCAACAACCCCCCTCTCCTCTCCCACAGCACCGATCCATCCCCTACCCTCCCACACCACACAGACCCCTCCACCTCCCAGCTGTGCCACCCCCCCACCCCGAGCCAGACCACCAACCCCGTCAGACACCCTCCCCTGCTGGTGCACCAAGGTCTCCCCAAGACCGACAACAGCTATGAATTAAAACCCCACAGTGTTTGTTGGGGCTACTGGAGCCGTGGGACCTACCTGGAGATGCTGAAATCTCACTCTTGTCTCTCTCCTCCTGCCCCCATCTCCAAGCCAGGCACTGGGCAGTTCAGTGGTGAAGTGATGAACTGATGATCATCAGTTTGTTTTATGATGGGGGGAGGGGGGAGGTTTAAACTATTTCCCTGGATCAAGTCTCCCTTGGTGTAGTAAGTGAAGGCCCTGATAAAGGCTCAGGATGAGGCCTGAGGCCTGAACTAAAGTAATGGTCAAGACTTTGCTAACATAAAGCAAAGTTAAGCTGTGAGCAAGAGGCAGGCCCTGCTCACAGAAGCTGGCAAGGAAAGGGCTGATGTTGCATAAATATATATCCACTTAGCATAGTTACAGTATAAACATGGTACCAAGACACACTATACCGAAACATTCCACAGATAACATGGAACAGGCCGACCCATCCCAATGACAGGGGCAAAAGGGTAAAATGATGGATAGAGTTGTTTTGATCCAACCAACAGGTACAAGGTGCGAGGCGGCACTTTACTACATAGGGAGGTTGTACCTTGCTACGTGGAGGGGTTGCACCTCAGTACGTCAGGAGTGATATGTAACTTGTTTGTACCCGTGTATAAGAATGTATCCCTGGGGTGTTGTCTTTGTCCGGCCACGGGGGCAGTGGAAAGTCCCGCCACTGAGCCGGGTCCTTGCCAAGAGGCACTTTCTCGTAGTATGCCAGGTAGACTAAGTAATCTACGGGGAACTGCCATTGTGTCCGAGATCGCAATAAACCTAGTCGAAGTGACTTTGCATCTTACTAGACTCTGTGGTTATTGGGGGTTCTCTTCGGGTTTGCTGGGTCAGCTATCTGCGCAGAGCTGGGGCAGCACAAAGAGGGAATACACGCACGCAGCTGAGTGATATCAACACAGGAGAAAGCAGAGCACCACACCGGTAGCATCTGAAAACACTTGGCAGCTCAGTCACCATTTCAGCTAGAGCAGAGCTGGGCACTGGGCCACCCGGGGCCTTTAACACCACAGCCCTGGGGAGGGGGTGCTGAGCTGGACCATCCAGTGAGGAACACAAGTCCTTCTACCCTCCACCACACTGTAGTTTGGAACTGCTGCTGACGGCTCCCCCCATCCATGGTAACTTTTATCCCCTCTGCCTCCCTCTATCTGGGGGTTTTCCCTTCTGCACCTACCTGGCAGGGCAGGCCGCCCCCCACCCCAGTCTGAACCCCTGAGCTTGTCCCAGTTTTGTCCCTCTGCCCATCCCTCCCCTCCGATTTCCCCCCTTCAGGGGGATTTTCCCTGCCTTTGATTGCAGGGAGCAGATTCTGATGGCGCGTGAGGGCAGCAACTTGCAGATGTTACTGAGCATGTGAGAAGAACATTAGAAGATAAGAACGGTCAGACTGGGTCAGACCAAAGGTCCATCTAGCCCAGTGTCCTGTCTGCTGACAGCGGCCAGTGCCAGGTGCCCCAGAGGGAATGAACAGACAGGAATCATCCCAGTGACCCATCCCCTGTCCCCCATTCCCAGCTTCTGACAGACAGAGGTTAGGGCCACCATCCCTGCCCATCCCAGCTAACAGCCATTGATGGACCTGGCCTCCATGAACCCATCTAGTTCCCCTTTGACCACAGGACCCTGCTCAGGATCAGTGAAGTTGCAAGTTCAAATAGGAAACAGCTTCTGATACAAGGGCAGCTCCTCTTCCTCCTCCCCTCCCATGGGGATGAGCAGCCCCCACAACTGCCACTCTGTCCCAGCTCCTTCAACCCATTGCCCCCTTCAGCCTCCCCTCAAATGTCCCCTTCCCCCCATCGCCCCCTTCAGCCTCCTCCAACTGCCCCCCATCGCCCCGTTCAGCCTCCCCCAACTATTCCCTTCCCCTCACCGCACCTGGTCACCTTCACTCCCCCGTTGCCCTCTTCAGCCTCTGGCAACTTCCCCCCACTGCCCTGGCTCCACCACTCTCAGGTTCCCTTCCCCCCAACCATCTGCTCCCTTGCCATGGGTAAGAGGGGCAGAAAATGCTTTTGAAAAAACCTTTTGCAAAGTAAAAATAAAACAAACCAAACAACCCCCTCCCTTGCTTTGTGCTGGGTGCCAAGCTGTGTGCTTGTGTGTGTGTGGGGGGGGGGGGCGGGTGTTGTTCTGAGCACACTCAGTTCAGGGAAGGGGTGGAGTTGGCCAAAGGGGCAGGTGGAATCTTTAGCAGAGAATTCCTTTCTCCATTCTGTTAGCTAAGCATTGCTGTTAAATGTCAGCCGACGAATGCAGCATTTGAAGCAATCTGACTCTAAATCCCCTGCCCTCTCGGTTGCTGCAGTTCTCACACCCTCTGCTCTTGTGATGTCACCACATGACATGGTGTCTTATTCCCATAGTGTCTTATATATTAGCCAGGACCATAGTTTATAAGGTAAAAACTGAAGCATAACTCCTTCCCTTCCCCGTTTTGACATAGGAAAAATAAATCCTGTCCCCTCCCCCAGCCCAGCCCCACCAGAGCTGCTGCGGCCAGGAGACAGGTGCTCTCTCACCTGGCCCTGAGCTGCTGTGGTGAGAGAGGGCTGGGGGGAGTCCTCTCTCCCTCGGGCAACCTGCTCCCCAAACCCATCATTCCGAGCCCCAGCCAAGAGCCTGCATCCCCAGCCGGAGCCCTCACCCCCCTGCACCCCAACCCTCTGCTCCAGCCCTGAGCCCCTCATTCCCAGCCCTACCGCAGAGCCCACACCCCCAGCCGGAGCCCCCTCCCCCTGCACCACAACCCTCTGCCCTAGCCCTGAGCCCCTCATTCCTAGCCCCATCCCAAAGCCCGCTCCCCCAACCAGAGCCCTCACCCCCTGCACCCCAACCCTCTGCCCTAGCCCTGAGCCCCTCATTCCCAGCCCCACCCCAGAGCCCACACCCCAACCCTCTGCCCCACTTCAGCCCCCTCCCACACTCTGAACCCTTCAGCCTCACCCCTGCCACACACCGTCCATGTGCAGAATGAATTTTGTGATGTGCAGCAATATACAGGTGATGTGTCACATAACAAAATTGCACATATTGGTGCACATCACAAAATTCATTCCGCACACGGATATACAAAATGTGAGGAAACACTGCTCCTGACTTTCAACCTATCTGAGACATCTTGAATTTCATACAGTGACTGATCAGAATAAAGTGCTCTCAAGTGAGCTACAGACCAACAGTGGTTCATAGGAATTATTCAGCAAGTATTTTAGAAGACCTAGACCATTAGAGGAAATCATGACCTGCTAAGAGACAATTAATGGAGAGAAGCAGCAAGATTAATCCCATACATTGGATTGGTTGTGACTTATTTGCCTGATTTGAAAAGAGGCCAAAAGGACCTGAGTCTCCTCGCTGGCGATAGCCCCCTGCTTGGCCAATCAGCACTGAGACTCTGAGGGGCGGGAGGCTGAGAGGTCTCACCAGATGTCCCAAAGGACGGCCCAGGTCACCATCAGAGGGGATCACTCTCAGACCCAGCCTCACCTCTTTGTGAGGACCTCCCGCAATGAGAGCACCCCCCACCCCATCCACACTCCACACACACACCCCTTCTTGGTAGAGGGAGGGAAGCCGGGGAAAGGGGAAAAAGAAGCAAGAGAAGAGGAGAAAGGAGGGAGGAAAGAGGAAAAGGGAAACCAAAAAGGATAAACCCCAATGTCCCCAGGGATTCTAAGCGTCAAAGTCCTATGCAGGAAATCAAATTCGGCCACCTTAAGCCAGTGTTTTCTGGGTTTAGAATGCTGCCTGCACCAGGGGGATCAGACTGAACAGGTTCCAAACCTCTCTGGGCCTCTTACCTTGGAAAAGGGAAGTTTGTTTTCGGCACAATCAGTGGTAGGAAAGGAGAAAACTCCACAGAGGTTCCTCCCCATGCTCACATCCGTGAATCCTAATTCTCTCTCAGTCCTCGAGGAGAGACCTCGCGAAGGAGATTTGCGGCAGCAAAGCCGGGGGGGTCTCAGAGACTGGCCTGGCCCTGCACCTCTGTCCTGCACGGCTGATGTCAGGGTCTCTCTGTGAGGTCACCCCCTCCCCCCCACCTTTGCCCAATAGGCCGAGTTCCTGCAACAGGCCTTTGTGATGTCACTGACACCCCCACCCCTCCCCTCCAAGCTGATGTCCTGCCCCTGGCCAGCCTCGTTGGGTGTTTGTTTCCCCTGGATCTAGGGTTGCCAACTTGCTGGCCCAACAAAACTGACCACCCTTGTCCCGCCCCGTCAAGGATGGAATGCAAGGCTGAGTTCACTCACCAACCCCCTGAAACATGTCAGTGCCCCAGAGAAAACCGGACCCCTGCTATTGGAACAAAATGCTGGAGATCTGAATGGGAAAGGGACTGTCTGAATTGTCAAGATGGGGAACGAACAACAATCTACAGCAATGTCATTAACACAAACACACTCCAATCCTGCTCCAGCCGGAAGGGAAATGGGCAGGAATTCCTGCTGTCCAGCAATGGACACACTTACAGCCCCGCACAGCAGTGAGTGGGCCGGGGAGGCTGGTCTGAGCAAACAATGTGAAGTGATAATTCACTAAGAGAATCATAGTGTAGGGAAGCCAGTGGCCATCAGGTAGCTGTGGCTGAGGGGTTAAGGTGCTGGACTAGAAATCCCTTGGGGCTTCCCACGTAGATTTGAATCTCCGTGCCAACTCCGGAAGCATTGAACTGTTGTCATTGCTGTAGTCTCAGTGCTGGCGCATCCCTAGTGTCAACTGGAGGTAGATCTGGTCTCACTCTCAGGCTGTCTACACTTAAAATGCTCCTGTAGTACTTTGGAGTAGACAGTTGCTACAGTGACTGGTGAGGTTTTCCTATTGCTCTAGCTGCACTGACAGAACACAGAGACTGAATTCCCACCCCACCTGCATAGGAGCTCTCAGCAGTTTAATTGTTCTGCAGCCAGCTTCCCATTAGAAATGCTGTTGTGGGACATTCCCAGACCTGGACATCTACCAAGGACAGAATTTGAAGAGCAAACCTGGCTCCTCCCACCAGGAGGGATTGGAGTGTTTTGTCCCTTGTGACGGGTTGGATCACAGAAAGCCCCTTGGGAGCTGCCAACCGATGTGCCAAGACTACTTCTGCCCCTGCTTTCCTGCCCTGGCAGCTCAGGACCCCAGAACCCTGTCTTGTTGAGCCAGACACGCCTGTCTGCTCCAACACAGACGCAGGGTCTGAATTACTTGCCCAAAGCTGCAGGCTTAACCTGAAAGCAGCTCACAGAAGCTCAGGTTCAGCTGTTTGTCCTCTGTGACCCTAAATCCTTTTCATAGTCCCTGCTTTCCAGGCTACGGTTCCCTAGGCTCTAGGTGTGGCCACCAGCCTCCGTTCCCAGCTATAGGGCCTGGCTTTTGGCTGTATTAAACTGCATTTGTTTTACTAATCCCATTTTATCAAACTATCCAGGCTGCTCTGTACAACTGCCCCATCATTAGCATTATTTACCACTCCTCCAAGCTGTGTTAGCCACAGACTTTATCAGCAGTGATTTTATATTTACTTCCAGATGGTTAATTACAAAGTTGAATAGTGAGGGGGCTACAGCCAATCCCTGTGGTGCCTCGTTAACAGCTCCCCCATTCAGTGATGATGCCCCATGGACAGGTACAAGGTCAGACTTGGGGTCACCCATCAGGAGAAGGGGAGCAGGGGGATTATTTTACTACTGTTTTATAATGCACCTAATTTTTTTATTCACAGGCTCCACCTACAGTGTCTGTCACTCTTGTACCTGGGCCCTTCTGGGACAATTCTCGTCTCATTTACACTGGAGCTAATCCAAAGTGAATCCAGGCCATCCCTCCCAGCCTGCCCATGACTGCTGTCTGTGGAGATCTAGCCCAGGGAACAGCCTCACTCCACCATGGTTGGGCTGGTTCCCTGATTTTTTTGCTTTTGTGGAAACACTTCCAATGGCCTTTCCCCTTCCCGGTCCTGCACATGCTGCCCTGGTTGGGCAGATCCCATCTGTCCAGGGCTTGCCCCTGTCACCTCCACCTTTCCACTCGGGATTTAGAGTAATCCAACAAATCCCCTTCTTTTATTAGCATTGTGTACAGGCCCCACTCAGGGATCAGCCCCATTGTGCCAGGTGCCGTCCACATACAGAACAAACAGACACTCTCTGTCCCACAGAGCTGCAATCTGCCTGCTTCCCGTCTCCCAGCAGGAACCGCTCTTTGCTGCGGCTTGGACCTGCTTCCACTGCTCCCTGGGGGATTGGCAGTTTCACTGGCTCAGGCTGCGTTGCCCCTTGCTGCCTCATCCAAGCCAGCTCAGACACCGTCTAGGGCTCTTCTGAAAGGTCTTTGTGTAAAATCCCAATGCAAGCATCCGCTTCTCCCCGAGACGCTCCCCACGGCCACGGGAGACAGAGCTCGCCCCCTCCCCCCGCGCGGGGATTGTGTCTGGGTCAGTCTGGGCCCCCGAGAGCGAGATGTCAACACTTGGCTTCAGCGCCAAAGGGTTTGACCCGAGCCCCGCTCCAGCCGCAGCTCCAGAGCCAGGACAAGCGAGGGCACGTTGGGGGGGAGGTGTTACAGGTGCTGCCGGCGACCTTTACATCCAAAGCCATCTGTCCTCATGGCACTGGCCTCTCCTTGCACCCCACACAATGCTCCTGAAACCGGATTAGTAAATGAAACGAATTTCCATTCAGACAGAACCAAGGGCTTAGACCTCAACTGCCTTCAGTGAAGATAACAACTCTTAATTGTTCACCTCAGGGTGGACTGATTTAAATTAAAGCCTTTAATCACCATGCAGAAAACCTTGCTTTGAATCCTCTATTGGAATTGTGTTTGGCATTCGTACTTCAGTCATTTTCCTAAAGACGGGGTAACTTTCCTTGGTGGGGAACCATCACAATGTCGATTTACGACTAAATATAATCTGGACATGAAATGTGCTGCTTTGTTTGTTTGCTAAGCAGGAGGATTAGTCCTTCCTCGGATACGAAATCCTTTCAGCCGGCACCAGCCAGAAAACAAGTAGGCAAACATTTGACAGAACAGACAGAGAAACCTCACTGACAGACACCCGCATGGACGCTGTCTACATGCATGTGTGAACCAGCAGGGAGCTCTTACTGAAAAGTTCCCTCTTTAGCTGGGCATCTCCGGGGAATGGTGACTATTTTCTGCTTCCGCTCTGTGATTGGAGTCCAACCATGTGCCTAGGTTACAAAGAAGAGAAAAGCATTTCAGTCATTAAAAACTGAACAGAAAACCTGACCCTGCCAGGGAGAGTAACCCACACATTCACCTGGGATCTTGCTGTCAGGGCACTACAGAATGGAAGTGCTGAGGAGAATAATGCACTCCCCAGAGTCTGTCCTGGTCCAACCGTGAAAAGACCTTTTAGTCTTACCTCACCAGAGCCAGACCATAGGAAAGGACCAGTTCATGCGGTCTCATGTTGCCAGAGGTATCCAGGATTTACAGCCAATCAGATCTGCAGTGCAATCCACAGCTAAAGGCATTCTGTGTCCAGGCCTATGTAAGCGGGGGAATGGTCCCGCTATCGTGGGGACCTTTCCTGGCTCATACACTACCCCTGTGGAATTGGCTGGCGAAAGGATCTGAGTCCTCGCTCCCACTCCCGCCTGACTCCAGGACACCCCTTCTACTCTCGTGTGGCAGAGTCCTCGTAACCCAGACAAGGCTGGGCCCAGGATTCCTTGGGCTCGACCCCCAATCTGGTTGTTGTACTTAGGACAGGGCTCGGGTGTCTCCACTCCGGGGTACTCTCTCTGCTCCGGACGCTTCCCTGACCCATTGATCATCGCATATAGTTCAAAGCAAACACAAGTTATTAAACAGCAAGTCATTAAAAACAAGGAGAAACTGGGGAAGGTGAAAGGAAAAGCCGTCACCCCGCTCTGTGGCACGGGGGACCCCAAACAGCTGTGGCAGTTCACAGTCTGTTCCTCACACGTCCCAGGCCCCTGGCCAGGCCCTGGCTGTGCTGCAGGGACGCTGCGGGTCGGACACTCCCTCTGGCGGTGGCCACACGCCCTCAGTGTCTAGGTGGCAGGGCCCCTCCCCCCCCCCCGCGGGGGTTACAATACCCCTCCCAGTGCGGCTTGCAAGGCCTCTTGACTGGTGGGGTCTCCCTGTACTGGGCCCGCTGCCCAGGAACCCCCACACTCTGCCCAGCTGCTCCCCGCACCTGGCTCCAGAGGGCTCCAGCCCCAGCCCCACTCTGCCCCCACACAGCTGCTGCTGCTCTGCCCCCCACGCGACTCCCTGGGGCGCTCCTCTCCCCTCAGCTCAGCCCTGCTCAGGTAGCTCCAGCTCCCCCGGCCTCCTGACTGCCCCAACACACACAGTCACACTCACCTCCACTGCGCCCACAAACTTCCACCCACCACCACCCCACCCACACATTCACCTCCACTGCCCGCACAAACTTCCACCCACCCCCACCCACACACTCACCTCCACTGCCCCCACAAACTTCCACCTACCCCCACCCACACACTCACCTCCACTGCCCCCACAAACTTCCACCCACACAAACCCACACACACACACTCACCTCCACTGCCCCCACAAACTTCCACCCACACAAACCCCCACACACACACTCACCTCCACTGCCCCCACAAACTTCCACCCACGGCCACCCCACACACACACTCACCTCCACTGCCCCCCAAAAACTTCCACGCCCACCCCCACCCACACATTCACCTCCACTGCCCCCACAAACTTCCACCCCCACCCACACACTCACCTCCACTGCGCCCCATAGACTTCCACCCCCACACACACACTCCTCCCCCACTCCCCAACACACCCATACATACTCTCCCCCAACACACACACACACACACACACTCCACTCCCCCCACAACCTCCCTCCCCCATGCACACACACAAAATGTCACTTTTACCGTACACTGGGAATCTGCAGGAAGTTTTGTTTAAATTGTAGGATTCTTTTAGTAAAATCAGTTTCTCCCCTTGCAAGCCATTTCTGAACATTTGTGTGCATTTATAGTAAAGCTACTTAACTGTGGTCAGTGTATCAAACAATTGTGATTAACACAAAAACCATAAAGACGGAATTACTTTTTAAGAAATGGAAAGGACAAAACTTAGAAAATACTAAATTGGAAAATCCCCAATAATAAAAGAGATTTCATAGGGCCCTACATAGGCGTGTACCATCTTCCGAAACAACTCCCGGGGGTGGGGATGGGCTCAGGGCTCCAGGCTTGATCGATGGAGGGGGAAGCTCTGGGTTTGGGGCTCTGGTCTCCCACAACTGGGTAGAGACTCCAGGATCTGGGCTATAGCACCCAGGGCGGAGTGGGGGAGGGAGGACTCCGGGCTTGTGTCCAGGCTCAAGCCACCAAGAGAGATGAAGGGAAGAGACCTGGTCTTCGGCTGCCATGGGGGGGGGATCAGGGCTCCAAGCTTCAGCCGCTGGGGAGGTGGAGGGGAGTGGGGGGGTCTGGGCTCTGCGACTCATCCACAGGAGGGCAGGGAGGGATGTTGGGGCTCTGGACTTCAGCCACAAGAGGGGTGAGGGGGTCAGTGCTCCGGGCTTCAGCCACTGGGGTGATAGCCCCTCCTCCAATGCACTGGCCCCCAGACCCTCTCACCTGCTCCACCAGAGTGAAACCCAGTCCAGCACGTCCCGCTGCAGCTCGCAGACCCCTCAGTACAGCCCCACCTTCACCTGGTCCTGCTCAGGGCAGCTGTCAGACTCCTTCAATTCAAGTTTGTAAATTACTTTGTGACTCCCCAGGTACAATGTGATATATTCTGTACATGCAAAGTATCAGTCCTTTGTGCAGCCCCTCCCAGAAATCAAAATTCCTAGAGATTTTGGCCAAGTCTCTCAGTGTTGCTAATGGTACCAGCCTCTGTCTGAATGTCTATGTGTGTGTGTGTGTGTGTGTATGCATACGTTTATTGTGATGTCATGTGTGACAAGAGCAAAGACCGTTCTGGTTCAGCATTCTTGCCCTGCCTTCAGTCTGCCAACTTGCTTGGTTGACAATGGCTGGTGAACCCAGGAGCTGATAGAGGGTGTGAGAACTGCAGCAACCGAGAGGGCAGGGGATTTAGAGTCAGATTGCTTCAAATGCTGCATTTGTCGGCTGACATTTAACAGCAATGCTTAGCTAACAGAATGGAGAAAGGAATTCTCTGCTAAAGATTCCACCTGCCCCTTTGGCCAACTCCACCCCTTCCCTGAACAGAGTGTGCTCAGAAAAACACCCGCCCCCCCCCACACACACACAAGCACACAGCTGGGCACCCAGCACACAGCAAGGGAGGGGGTTGTTTGGTTTGTTTTATTTTTACTTTGCAAAAGGTTTTTTCAAAAGTATTTTCTGCCCCTCTTACCCATGGCAAGGAAGCAGATGGTTGGGGGGAAGGGAACCTGAGAGTGGTGGAGCCAGGGCAGTGGGGGGAAGTTGCCGGAGGCTGAAGAGGGTAACGGGGGGCTGAAGGTGACCAGGTGCAGTGAGGGGAAGGGAACAGTTGGGGGAGGCTGAACGGGGCGATGGGGGGCAGTTGGAGGAGGCTGGAGGGGGCGATGGGGGGAAGGGGACATTTGGGGGGAGGCTGAAGGGGGCAATGGGTTGAAGGAGGCTGGGGCAGAGTGGCAGTTGGGGGGCCTGCTCATCCCCATGGGAGGGGAGGAGGAAGAGGAGCTGCCCTTGTATCAGAAGCTGTTTCCTATTAGAACTTGCAACTTCACTGATCCTGAGCAGGGTCCTGTGGTCAAAGGGGAACTAGATGGGTTCATGGAGGCCAGGTCCATCAATGGCTGTTAGCTGGGATGGGCAGGGATGGTGTCCCTAACCTCTGTCTGTCAGAAGCTGGGAATGGGGGACAGGGGATGGGTCACTGGATGATTCCTGTCTGTTCATTCCCTCTGGGGCACCTGGCACTGGCCGCTGTCAGCAGACAGGACACTGGGCTAGATGGACCTTTGGTCTGACCCAGTCTGACCGTTCTTATCTTCTAATGTTCTTCTCACATTCTCAGTAACATCTGCAAGTTGCTGCCCTCAAGCGCCATCAGAATCTGCTCCCTGCAATCAAAGGCAGGGAAAATCCCCCTGAAGAGGGGAAATCGGAGGGGAGGGATGGGCAGAGGGACAAAACTGGGACAAGCTCAGGGGTTCAGACTGGGGTGGGGGGCGGCCTGCCCTGCCAGGTAGGTGCAGAAGGGAAAACCTTGTGAAGGAGATTTGCGGCAGCAAAGCCGGGGGGGTCTCAGAGACTGGCCTGGCCCTGCACCTCTGTCCTGCACGGCTGATGTCAGGGTCTCTCTGTGAGGTCACCCCCTCCCCCCCACCTTTGCCCAATAGGCCGAGTTCCTGCAACAGGCCTTTGTGATGTCACTGCCACCCCCACCCCTCCCCTCCAAGCTGATGTCCTGCCCCTGGCCAGCCTCGTTGGGTGTTTGTTTCCCCTGGATCTAGGGTTGCCAACTTGCTGGCCCAACAAAACTGACCACCCTTGTCCCGCCCCGTCAAGGATGGAATGCAAGGCTGAGTTCACTCACCAACCCCCAGAAACATGTCAGTGCCCCAGAGAAAACCGGACCCCTGCTATTGGAACAAAATGCTGGAGATCTGAATGGGAAAGGGACTGTCTGAATTGTCAAGATGGGGAACGAACAACAATCTACAGCAATGTCATTAACACAAACACACTCCAATCCTGCTCCAGCCGGAAGGGAAATGGGCAGGAATTCCTGCTGTCCAGCAATGGACACACTTATAGCCCCGCACAGCAGTGAGTGGGCCGGGGAGGCTGGTCTGAGTAAACATTGTGAAGTGATAATTCACTAAGAGAATCATAGTGTAGGGAAGCCAGTGGCCATCAGGTAGCTGTGGCTGAGGGGTTAAGGTGCTGGACTAGAAATCCCTTGGGGCCTTCCCACGTAGATTTGAATCTCCGTGCCAACTTCGGAAGCATTGAACTGTTGTCATTGCTGTAGTCTCAGTGCTGGCGCATCCCTAGTGCCAACTGGAGGTAGATCTGGTCTCACTCTCAGGCTGTCTACACTTAAAATGCTCCTGTAGTACTTTGGAGTAGACAGTTGCT